>NC_035448.2:108664168-108964168 GCF_002127325.2 Helianthus annuus
CTTTTAGAAGTAGTTGGCTTCATGCAGTTGATCAAATAGATCATCGATCCTTGGAAAAGGATACCGATTCTTGATCGTGATCTTATTTAGTTCGCGGTAATCGATGCATATTCGCATCAAACCGTCCTTCTTCTTAACAAATAGAATAGGAGCTCCCCAGGGTGAGGAACTCGGCTATATAAAGCCTTTCTCCAAGAGTTCTTCAAGCTGTGCCTTAAACTCCTTCATCTCAGTGGGTGCCAGATGGTACGGTGCTCTGGCTACAGGTGCTGATCCAAGCAGAATGTCGATTCTAAACTCAACTTGTCTATCCGGGGGCAGACCGGGTAGATCTTCAGGAAAAACATCAGGATACTCTGAGATGATTGGAATGTCTTCAATTTTAGGCTTCGGTTTATTAATGGTCACCTGTGGCATGTAAATGACACATCCTCTCTTCAAGCACCTAGATGTCTTAAGCAGGGAAGTTCCTTCAGGCAATCCGTAGTGTCGATTTCCATGGATAGTGAGTATATCTCCATATGGGGATATAATTTCGATAAGTTTCTTATCGCAGGCAATGCGGGCTTGGTTATGAGATAACCAATCCATGCCTAACACTATATCGAATCTCGCGAGATTCATAGGCAAGAGGTTAATAGGAATAGATTGATTCTTGATGGATATAGCGCATCCTTCAAGAATCGTGGAAGCTACTTCTATACTAGCATCGGCCATTTCGACCTCATATTTAACATCTAGAGTTCTTAAGGGTAGGTTTAGAAGTTTACTAAACTTATGGTCAATAAAGCTTTTATGAGCTCCGGAATCAAATAATACTCTAGCAAATATGTCATTTACGAGAAATGTACCCGTAATGACTTTGGCATCATTCACTGCCTCCCGTGTTGTAAGCTGAAAAGCTCTAGCATTGCCTTTCTTAACATAAATAGCTTTGTTCTTAGCATCAGCTGCATACTTAGGGCAATGAGTCTTGATATGCCCTTAGTCGCCACACCCATAGCAGGTGGCGTTCTTTAGATCTTTGCACTCATGGGATTTGTGGTTCATCTGCTTACAGATGCCACAACCTTTGGGCTGATTAAACAACTATTTCCCAAAATGTCTTTCCCCGCATGTTTTGCACTCGGGCTTCGCCTCAGTTGGCTTGGACATGTTATAGTTTGAACCAGTCTTGCCCTTCTTAGAATCCCTGGCAGGAGTGTCATCACGTTTTCTCTTGTTATTATCATCGGCCGCTGTCACCCTTTTCTCATCCTCGGTGAGATATAACGCTAGATCCACAGCCGATCTAAATGTCTATTTAACCATCCCCTTGATTTCTGGAACTAGCCCTCCAATGAATCGCGCAATGCGCTTTGACTCTGGGGTAATCAGATAAGGCACGAGTCTTGAAAGAGAATTGTACTCAGAGACATAAGCTCGAAAGTTGAGGTTTTTCATTTTCAGTTTAAGAAAGTCAAATTCAACTTTCTCCACATTGTGAGGTGGGCAGTAAGTCTCGCGGATCAGTTTCACGAATTTGGCCCAACTTAGGTTGTACAATGCAACCTTTCCCGTGGATTGGATTAGTGCCTTCCACCAGGTTAATGCATCCTCCTTGAAGGATTGAGAAACATACTTGATAGTGTCTTTGATAGCACATCCGCTTATATCAATCACCGTTTCCATCTCGTCTAGCCATTTTAGAGCATCAATGGCTCCCTTTTCACTCGTAAAGTCACGGGGCTTACACGAGACGAAGTATTTTTAGGTGCACCCGTCCTTAGAGCTGCGGTGCTCAGTTCTGACAGTGTTCTTGACACTTGGCTCACTCTTAGTTGTGGAGTAGTGGGTCTTTTCAGGTTTAGAAATAGATTTATCCTTTGGTACTGATAGTTTCGGCCCTTTAAACATAGCCATGAATTCGGCCATAGCCTTACTGACTTCCTCGGCGATTAAATCAAAGATTATTTTCTCCGTCCGAATGGTCTCGATGATCATAGTCGTCACTGTCGTTCTTTTTATTAGACATATTTCCAGTACTTCGGCTTGCCATTTGATTCAGTTGGGAGCTACATCACCATCAGTAAGAATTTGGGATATTAATTAGCAGATCAATTAAATGATAGAAAAGAAACTTGAAATTAATTTTCATTAAATCGAGAGGTTACAATACAATGTCCTATAAGGACTTTTGGAAATTGAAACACAAGATTGTCCACAAGTGGACTTTTTGAAAACAGATAAAACATAAGTAAGAAAAAGAGTCTTCAGTCATTCCCTTTTTTGTCATACTAGCTATTCCTCTTCTTGCTTCACTCCATTCAGTGTCGGAGGGTTTAGTGATTCAATAAAGTTTTCTGGATGAGGAATAGAGGAAGTACTAGCGGGTTTCAACGATAGTGAATAGTATGGATCTAGGGTGATATAATAAAAGAAATAGTATCTGGTAACGAGGTTCAACATCCTCGTATCGGAGTCATCAGCTCCAAAATAATGTAGTTCGCCATGTGGAACTTCAAGCTTCCCAATCCGAGATCCATCATAGATTTGTTTGCCTCATCTACGGCGTCTCAGCGACATCATAAAACATTTATAAAATGAATAGTTAAATATAATGAAAGGAGTAGTCCTAGGTTCAGGTCTAGAACTCATAATAGTATTATGGAATCTGCATATTGTGATATTTGAGTTTAGACACAAAAGGCTAGCGTCTAATTCAATCAAATTGTAGCTCTCATACCAACTCTATCACATCCCGATTTCCGGTGGGTCCGGATGGGTTTAGTCGTGACGGTTGGGTAGCAGTTATCACCATTAACTAATATAATGCAACGGAAGTATTAAGAGTAAAAATATTCATTCATAACATTAAACTGTTGATATTCAAAATACAAATTGTTTTAATGTTCAAATAACAGCCCGCAGACGGATCGAAGTAAACGAAGCTTAGACATCATAGGCCTTAAGCCAGGAGTTGCAAATTCCAATGATTTTATCATAGCCAACCCGGATTCCCAGCCTAATAGTCAAGGTTCGGTACCTGCAGTTTAGTCTTTTGGAAATACGTCAGCTTTCGCTAATAAATACAATTAACCGACTCATTTTGAAAATAGTTTTTCAAAAATGATTTTAATACATAGAGAAAACCCGTAGGTAATCATTTAGTATTTCTTGGGATTTAGTCTTGTCACCAGAAATCAAAGCCGGTCATTTTCAGTGCTATAATGATTAAGGTACACACCAAAGTTGAATAACATGTCTTACAGTTAGTATGCCGACCCCGACACGTTATTTTGTATGGTCATAATAGTTCATGAGTAGGGACGCCCGGACACGGTACCAGTAATAACCAATTGTCTCAGTTATCAAATATAACGGATGAAACCGGGTTCTTACATTTATGAGCAATCATAGGCGGCTCATTTGTGTAATACCCGCTCCAAGTGGCGTATTTTCCATACCCCAAGTTTTCAAAGAAAATAAGTTAAGACTATTTACCTTTTAGCTAGCTTCCAGCCGATAACGGTTTTCAAATATAGTAAACTCCGTAAAAACAAAGTATTAAACTCAAGTCCGATTATCTGGGGGGTTCTATAGTCTGAAGTGAACAGATTTGGCTATCTGTTAGAATGTATACGGGTCATAAGTTAGTTCCTTTGACACGACCCATTACGTAAGAATAAGATTAATCGCTAGATTAAGCGTATGTTGATTAGAATGTGGTTTATACCTATCCGAGTGTAAGGACTCATTGGATAATGGTAAATCAAACCAACTTTCTGATTTGGAAGGATTTAAAAAGGTTTTGACCTATTACGCTTAGTTTATGCGAACTAGGTTCGCAAAACGTTATGTGCATAAAGACGGGTTCAGAAGGTCGGATGGGCATAAGACAAGTCCAAGTAGTAAAATACATTCTTAGTTGAAGTACTTACTGTTATAAAGTTCGATTACAAGTTTGGTTTAGTTTAAAATCATTCAGTTAGTTCATTTGACCACATAAGGGCATTGTGGTCATTTTCAACAATATATTTGCGACTTGTCATTAAACCCATCAAACAGACTGACCATATGGTATAACTTCAGTGAGTTATACTCAATAATATTATGGTCCTAAAATAAGTTTGAAACAGGTCTAAATGTTGACCAAACGGGTCAAAATCAAAAGTCAAAGCAAAAGTCAAACTACTTGACTTTTGACATAGAATCAGAACCTAAACTGAATTGAACAAGTTGAGCATGTTACAATCAGTTTATATTAGTTATAAAATGTCACACCCCGATATTTCCACGTATTACCGGTGGGCCCGGTGGGGAGTATCGTGACGTAGTTGATATCATCATAGTCAAACAACACAGTTTAATGCACAGCGGAAGCAAAAGATAACAACATTACAAACCGAATGAAAGTAATATCGAGTATTACAAAAATGATCGCAAAGGATCCACAGGCAGATCAAAGTTAAAAGAAACATTGTTCAACAGATTATAAACATCTAAGCTTGCAAGACTCTTTATTGATGCTAGGGTAGCCAGCCTATTCTGTCTAGTACCTGCACTTAGCCTTTTTGGAAAATACGTCAGTTTACACTGGTAAATACAATTAACTGACTCATTTGAAAACATTTAAGAAAATTAATTTGAATGCGCAAGGCACAAAATATCTTTTATAACTTGGGACAATTATTTTAAAAATAATCTTGTATATAGATTTATATGTTCGTCGTCCGTCAGGGCCGGTTAGAAGAGCCGGACAAGATTAACTTACACACCACAGGTATAATACCCACAAGGAGTTTCCTTATTGTGGAGTACCTTTTTACATACGCAACTGTCAGGTGTATGCCTACACCCCGTGCTTATGTCGTGGCCATTTCAATGAATGAACCGAGGATATCCAGGACATGGTCATTAACCCCCCAAAGGCCATATACCAAACAAAACAGATTAAAACGGGTTATGTAAATATATTAATCACAATCCGATTTAAATAACTACACACCCGACCAAGCGGTATTATTATAATACCGTATCCCTAGCCCGTATAACGAAAAATAAGTTAAAAGTATTTACCTGAGCAAATTTATGCAATTTATCCCAGCCGTATACAATCAAGCCAGTACAGGTAGCTTTTATTGGTCCCCTAAATCTGGAAATGAAGGTTTTAATAACCTATTAGATTCCTAACGGGTCTTAATTAAGCCTAAACTTAGACCGGTTAGTTTTCAAGGAAGATATACGGTTCAAAACGCATGATTAAGCGAAGACCGGAATAGAATGTGGTTTAGACCCGACAAGTTTGGAGACTTGTAAAATATGGGTAAACCAAACACATTCTGGATTTTGAGAAAAAAATGATGAGGTTTGACCCGTTTCGGTCAATTTATGCAAACTAGTTACATAAACCGTACCGAACGCGAAGAATGCTTAACGGGTAAACAAATGAGTCATGAACAGGTTTCCTAAGTTAATATGCCTTAAATATGTTGTGATATCAGTAGAATGCCTTCCATTATGCCCAAAATGGATTTGAATTCAAATTATGCCCCGTAGGGGTATTTTGGTCATTTTAAAGCTTTTAAAAGAGATTAAATATTAATCTGAGGTTCAGGTCTGATACAATCAGTAAAAATAATTAATTTTGCAGGTCATATCAGTAGATTATTGCTTATATGTGAAATTTATTATTTATAACCAAACTATGCACCGAAAGGGCATTTTGGTAATTTCACATAAGCTTTAAGGTCAAATTTGGAAATCTGAGTTTAAAATTTTTGCTTACTGTTAAAGTATAAAAATTTACTAAAAACATCAGTAGGTATTAAGTCTTATATGATAAAAATAGTTTTAATCCATACTATGCGTTTAAAACTCGTAAAAGTCGGTTTTAAGCGATTTTCGGGTTAAAATAGGAAATCTAAGTTTTTGATCAGTTTATAAAGTTCAAAATATTTTATTTATCATATAAAATCAGTAGCAAAAAGTTTGGTATCAAAATGTTATGTAAAACTCATTTTATTCAAGAAAAGGGTATAACCGACAATTACCGAATTAAAGTTAGAACCCTATGTTATGCTCAGCTTAAAATAAATAAAAATATTCAAAAATCCCAAAATATTATATTACATCAGTGGGTAAAAAGATTGGTGTCAAAATTTGTGTTTAGATAGGCTATATGCTAATAATGCCGTTTAATCAATAAAAAGCTTTCCATTTACGCTATTGAGCATAATTCCTAATCTAAACCTCAAACTGATGTCAAATTTTTAGGGCAAGTTTATAAATCAGTAATAAAGGTTTCTCTTCTCTCACGTTTTCAAAAATCTCGTTTTAAGGTCAAAAGGGCATAATGGTCAACTTTTAGGCATATAACGGAAACAAGCAAATGAATCGGATAAATTAGGAACCAAGTTTGTATAATCACAGAGGGTTATACTAACATATAACCTGGTCCTAATGGAACTCTAAGGCACGTCTAAACTAAGCTAAATCGGGTCAGAACTGAAAGTCAAAGCAAAAGTCTACTTTTGCGACTTTCGGTTCCGAACCGAGCCTATACTCAAAATTGTCGGATTGAACATGCTTAGACATGTTCTTATATTAATTACCAAGTTATATAAGTGTCAAAACAGGTTCCTTAGCTTCTACATTGTTAATCATATGTTTATTTGAAAATTAGCTTTCTGTTAACTTTTTATACTTAAGTTTAACCCGACAATTGACCTAGTTAGAGTGGGAATCAGAGGGTGCCCTTTTAAGGGTTTATTACCCACATAATTACCAACTCATAGCCACTTTCAATTTGAAAAATGACTGGACCATTAGTGATTAATCACTAAGTCAAACCTTAATTATGATAAGTTTGACTTTTGGTCATTAAACTAATTAAAACGGAAATTAGGAGGTTAAGGACACTTACAAAGGTCCTAAGCACGATTTTGGAACTTAAGGAAACTTGTGTGAAGATCAAAAAGCTCCAGAGAAGGTCTTGAAGTGAGTTGCAAATGAGCAAGTGAAATATTGCAACATGAAGCTCTATATATAGTGATTTAGATGCAACAAGATCATCACACATAAGTTTACAAATGTTTCCTGATGATCCCATGTGTCCCTATGCATGTAAAACCCCTGGCCAAACTCCTGTATTTCGAAAACCATGCAAGTAAGGCGGTGCAACCTGCTGTTAGAGGCAACTGTCCATTTTTTACTGCCAACGACTGCCTTACGGACCGTAAGCAAAAATGCATGCGGTCCGTATCCACCGCTTGCGGACTGATGTGCACAAAATGCAACATATAAATTACATCAATTGTGGCATAAAACTAACCCTTTTTTAGTACTAATGTTGGAAAAAAGCGTGTTTTTGTCTTCCTTTTGTTTTTTCAGGATTAAATGAGCTCAAATGAACAAAAGAAGCGAAAAGGCAGCTAAATCTAACTTAAATACAAGAAAAGGAACAAACGTGGCATGCCCGACCTCCCCGACAGCATCTTCCCAAGCAAAACAAGAGAACAGAAGGCTGAACACGCCCCGTGCTCAATGAGCACGGGGGCGTGCCCAAGTGTCAGCAGAAAAGACAAAGTTGTAGAAGCTTCTATCGCCCACCACGGGGTCGTGCTCAGCGGACACGGGGCCGTGGTCAACTCTAAGATTCGCAGAATCTAGGGAAATCTTGATAGTACAGATATGCTTCTGCACACGGGGTCGTGCTCAGCGGACACGGGGGCATGGTCAACTAATGCAGACAAACTGCATTTAATGAAGAAAGAGAAGAAGGATGGACACGGGGCCGTGCCCGAGCTGCTGTTCAGGCTATAAATAGGGGTGCTTGGCTCATTTGCAAACCATCCCTTGGCACATCACCTCTCTCACACTTCACCCACCCACCACCACCATCACAACACCATCACAACACCATCATCCACCACCATCATCCATCATCCATCATAGAGTGCGTGAGTCGTCTCGGGATCCAAGGTTGATCGTAAGAGTTCTTGACAATCAAATGCCATGTTTGCCTAAGTCTCTTACATCACTTGGTGAAGACAAGTGTTTAGTGTAATACTTTTTATTTTTAATCTTTTCACACTTTTTATTTGGTTATGTATTAATGACTTTAATAACTAGTTTCTTATGTTGAAGGTAATTCTTCCTTATCGTTTGTCCGTGGTGTCTTGGCGTTATTTTACTGTCTATATAAAATAAAAAAATTTCACCATTCATATCTCCACGGTCTATATGGAGATATGTTGGCTACCTGGTCGGGGGTTAAGGGAACGGTTTGGTAAGAGTCTTGCCATTGTTCAATGTATAGATCCTGCAAAGGACCTGGGTCAAATTTAGTAGGACCTCCTTCAATACCCACCGGTATTGGATGGCGGGGGTCCAAACTCTTTGATCCCCTCATAAGTTAAGCTACTATTAAAACTTTAACCCGGCTACTTAGGACTGTATCCCTGCTGACTCAGACTACTTAGCCGAGGGTAACGTCACCTTCAAAAGAGGGGCCTACCACATTATGCATCAATAACTTAATTAATTATCTTTCAATAATCCGACCCTTTAGGATTGTATCCTTGCTGACTCAAACTACTG
Organism: Helianthus annuus; assembly: GCF_002127325.2. Classification (NCBI taxonomy): domain Eukaryota; kingdom Viridiplantae; phylum Streptophyta; class Magnoliopsida; order Asterales; family Asteraceae; genus Helianthus; species Helianthus annuus. The sequence goes on from NC_035448.2 coordinate 108,672,749, forward strand.
GGTTGAGGGTAACGTCACCTTCAAAAGAGGGGCCTACTACAATAACTAAGATAATCTCATAAAAAGTGCAAAAGTGCGGAAATAATCAAAGGTTACACTACACACGAGTCAGATCCAAGTGATTCATCTTGTCTATCTGTTTTTACTTTTATTTTATTTTTCAGCATTTTAGTTAGTTTTATTTTTCTAGTTTAAAAACATTTTTCCAACTTTTTGATTTGATTAGATGTTAAGGATAAACAGGTACTAAAAGCTCTTGTGTCCTTGGACGACCTCGGTATCTTACCAACACTATACTACGTCCACGATGGGTGCACTTGCCCATATGTGTGTTTAGTGTTAGTAAATATCGTGTTTTATAAATTTAAAACTTGGCTAAAAAGTGTAAAAGGGCTTAAAATATACATCAAAAAAATATATCACACTACAAGCACCATCAGGACCGTAAGCCAAAACTGATACGGTCCGCATCCGTCTCTGATTCGGAATGCCCAGTTACAACCTTGCGGACCGTAAGCCTTAGGCCATGTGGTCCGTATCCGATGGCCAGAAGACAAAAACTTGAAAACTTTTAAGTTTTGACCATGAAATCTTTCATATTTCGAATCTTTGGTTATTAATGGCAGAAAAGGACCATATTTTCAGACCTGAGACACCTTGGGAGTGTGGCCATGCAATGGCATTGACTTGAGGTCTTTGAAAAAAAGCCAAAGTGTGAAGATTTGTCGTGTTTGCACCTAGGATTCCATTTCTTTGCAATTTGAATTATTTACCACATTAATTAACCGGATTTGAATGTACATCAGATGTCTATAAAATATAATAAGGTTTGGGATTTATAAAAATGTCACTCAAAGGTAATAATTAACATGTTGACACTTTTAATCCTACCATATATCTTTCAACTTGATCCGGGTTTATAACACGTTTACCTTCCATGACACGTGTCTTTATAATATTGGTTGTGACTTTACGAGGTGTTACATCCTCACCCCCTTAAAAGAAATCTCGATGATGCGTGTTAGCGTGTATATAATTTAGATGTATATTTTAAGCCTTTTTTACACTTTTAGTCAAGTTTTAAATTTATAAAACACGATATTTACTAACACTAAACACACATATGGGCAAGTGCACCCATCGTGGACGTAGTATAGTGTTGGTAAGATACCGAGGTCGTCCAAGGACACAAGAGCTTTTAGTACCGGTTTATCCTCAACGTCTAATCAAATCAAAATGTTAGAAAAGATTTTTAAACTAAGAAAATAAAAACTAACTAAATGCTGAAAAATAAAAATAAAATAAAAACAGATAGACAAGATGAATCACTTGGATCCGACTCATGTATTAGTATAACCTTTGATTATTTTCGCACTTTTGCACTTGTTTAAGAGATTATCTTAGTTATTGTAGTAGGCCCCTCTTTTGAAGGCGACGTTACCCTCAACCCAGTAGTTTGAGTCAGCAAGGATACAATCCTAAAGGGTTGGATTATTGGAAGATAATGAATTAAGTTATTAATGCAAATTATGGTAGGCCCCGCTTTTGGCGGTGACGTTACCCTCGACTAAGTAGTCTGAGTCAGCAGGGATACAGTCCTAAATAGCCGGGTTATAGTATTAATAGTAGTTAACTTATGAGGGGGTCAAAGAGTTTGGATCCCCGCCATCCAATACCTATGGGCATTGAAGGAGATCCTACTAAATTTGACCCAGGTCCCTTGCAGGACCTCTAAACGCTGAACAAGGGCAAGACCCTTACCAAACCGTTCCCTTAACCCCCGAACAGGTAGCCAACATACCTCCATATAGACCGTGGAGATATGAATGGTGAAAATCTTTTATTTTATATAGACAGTAAAATAATGCCAAGACACCACGGACAAACGATAAGGAAAGATCACCTTTAACATAAGTAACTAGTTATTAAAGTCATTAATACAGAACCAAATAAAAAGTGCAAAAGATTAAAAATAAAAAGTATTATACTAAACACTTGTCTTCACCAAGTGATGTAAGAGACTTAGGTAAACATGGCCTTGATTGTCAAGAACTCTTACAATCAATCTTGGATCCCGAGACGACTCACACACTCTATGATGGACAATGGATGATGGTGGTGGATGATGGTGTTATGGTGGTGGTGGGTGGTGGATGAAGTGTGAGAGAGGTGGTGTGCCAAGGGATGAGTTGCAATGAAACCAAGCACTCCTATTTATAGGCTGAACAGAAGGCTGGGCACGGCCCCGTGTCCGCTGGACACGCCCCCGTGCCTGTCTGACACTCTCTCTCTTCATTAATTGTAATTCGCAATTACAATTAATGCGCCTGCTGTACTTTCGCCACGCCCCCGTGTTCACTGGACACGGCCCCGTGGTGGGCAATAGAAGCTTCTATAGGTTTGTCTTTTCTGCTGCTTCTTGGGCACGGCCCGTGCTGGCTGAGCACGGGGCGTGTTCAGTCTTCTGCCTTCTCTATTTTGCTTAGGAGGATGCTGTCGAGGGGTCGGGCAATCCACTTTTGTTCCTTTTCTTGTATTTATGTTAGATTTAGCTGTCTTTTTGCTTCTTTTGCGAATTTGAGCTCATTTAATCCTGAAAATACAAAAGGAAGACAAAAACACTCTTTTTCCAACATTAGTACTTAAAAAGGGTTAGTTTTATGCCTCATTTGATGTAATTTATATGTTGCATTTTACACACATCAAATACCCCCACACTTGAACTTTTGCTTGTCCTCAAGCAAAACTCTTTAATATGTGGCTTACACTCCCAAATGGAATGGGTAGAAGAGAAGGTTTTGGCTTGTCATAGAGTGTTGGGAATCCAAGATCTTTTTGGGTTTTATTTTTATTTATTTACAATCCTATTCGTTATGATTTGTTTAGAACGTTTTATAGGAAAAATTACTTATTTGGGCATAACATGCCTTTTTAAAATTCCATTTATATACAAGTTCACATACCTCACGGGAGAAATCACTCACACTCGGCCGAAGGTGTATTTTTTAGTGAATCACTCGAGAGCGGCATGGAACTTATTCCTACCATAGGCTTGCCAAGCAATCAATCCTCCTCCTTTTTAACTTGTTACCTTTGTAAATATCAAGAGGACTTTTTGGGTAAAGGCTTGGGCTAAAGGTGGGTGAATGGGTTAGTAGAAAAGGGCGAAAAGCGTAAAAAGCGTCGGTTTTCGTAAAATACTTTGTTTTAATGACTTTTTATTTCGAAGTATTTCTCCAAACAAGCTTTTGTTTTAAGAGCTTTGTTTGTTTATTTCTAACTTCATTCATCATTTTTTTTTCAGTCACACGAAAACTGAGCTTGTTACTAAAATAAAGGGTAGAAATAAAAAGGGTTTTTGGTGAGTAAAAGGGTTTTAGGGTAAAGAAATGAAAGGTTTAGGCTCAAAGGGGTTAACTAGGGGGATTTTGGGTAGGTGGTAAAAAAAATGAAAAATAATGGTGTAGAAAGAAAAAGGGTTAGTCCTAGTGCCTCCATCATTTTCTTACTTAGGTTTAAGTTGGTAAGGACCGGGAATGAATCGTCGTGGCAAGTTCTAGAGTCGTAAGAACCAAGCGGCTATTCACACAAGAAACGAAAAATGAGCATTTAGTCTAAAGATGTAAATTTGTATGCTCAATAAAGGCTCAAAACTCACTTTTTGTGGGAATGGGTTTTTCTATGTGATCAAGTATATATAATCAAATTTTAACTAAGCTTGTCATGCCGTTTCATAATTTTCTTATGTTGGTTCTTTTTATCACGACGCTCTCGGTTGTAAATTTGTAAAAATATAACCTTATTAATCTTAGGATTCCTAACTTAAACTTTAGACAAGTAAAAAAATAAAAAAAAAATTGAAAAAAATTTGGGGTGTTTAGCGGTTCCAATAGAGTTTTGTGTAAGGCTTGTTATTATGACTTGCAAAATTTCAAGGTTTTAGCATCCCCCCCACACTTAAATTACACATTGTCCTCAATGTGTCCCAAAAATAAATTTTTAGGTTGATTAGATGTGTAATATGGTGTTAAAAGCAAAGATTTATGTTACTGGCAGTCTGGACACGGCCCCGTGGGGACCGGACATGGCCCCGTGTTCAAGTGCCAGTAACAAAAATTAAAGAAAAGAAACAGAAGCCTGGGCACGGGGGCGTGTTTGGTGAACACGGCCCGTGTCCAGTTACCTGAACTGGGCATTTTTCTGCAGGGGGTTCAGCACGGGGCCGTGTTGGTTAGACACGGCCCGTGTTGAACCTTCTGTAATGGAGAAATTGATGTCGGGTTGCCTTGTTCTTGCGCATGGGGTCATTTTTCTCGTTCCCCTTTTCATCCCTTACCACCATGAGTGTGTTTTATTTCTGCAAATTAAAACTAAAACGTTAAACTAAACTAAAGATAGTTCCGCGGAATGCCTCCGTGGTGCGCCACGTTTATAAGGGTCCTTGGCTAGACCCAATGTGAGGTTATATATTTTCTGAGTGGGATGTTTGGCATCCCATGTTGCACCGTCGGAGAGCAGCATCCAAACTCGAATCAATAACCTTCATGTAGTTGACCGGGTCTTCGTCCTCTATTCTCTTCCCAACCCCGAATTTTACTTCATCATCCCCGTACCTTAAGGTGAGCGTTCCGTCATTCATATCTACCACTGCTTGTGCGATGGCGAGAAATGGTCTCCCTAGTATGAGGGGGACCTCGGTGTCTTCTTCCATATCGAGTATGACAAAATCGGCCGGATAGATGAATTTGTTTACCTTTACTAGGATATTTTTGATGACACCTTGCGGGAATTTGACGGATCGATCAGCAAGCTGTATGCTCATTTTTGTAGGACTCGTTGTTCCTAGGCCGAGTCTTTTAAACATTGATGAGGGCATGAGGTTAATGCTAGCCCCAAGGTCGGCTAGTGCATTACGAACGGGGGAGTCCCCGATTGAGCAGGGAATCGTGAAGCTTCCAGGGTCGATTTTCTTTTGGGGAAGTTTGTTGAGTACGAGGGCAGAGCATTCTTCGCCTAAGTTAACTAATTGCAAAGTTTCAATTTTCTTTTTATGAGTGAGGAAGTCCCTCATGAACTTAGAGTATTTGGGCATTTGGGTTAAGACATCAATAAAAGGAATATTGACATGCAATTGTTTTAATAGACTTTCGAATTTTGCGAATTGCTCATTGGTCTTTTGACGAATTAACCTACCGGGGTACGGAACTCGAGGAGCCTTGGTAGGCTCTGATGATGGAGGGGAGTTCTTCTCCTGCAGAGACGGGGGTATAGTCTCTTCTGTTGGCGGTGGCGCTTCCGCAGGCCCTACGGTGCGGTTTCGCAACGTGATGAGATGAACTTGCGCTTTTGGGTTTGTTTCGGTATTGCTTGGTAAAGCACCTTGTGGTCTCTCGGAAAAATTTTGAGCTAGTTGATTTAATTGTTTTTCTATGTTTTGAATACTAGCTTGTTGATTTCTAAAATTTGATTCTAATTGTAGAAACCTTTCCGAGTTTTTCTTTTCAGTGTCGGAGATGAGGCGAGATACAGTATCTTCAAGCCTTTCTCGTCCACCTTGTTGTTGAGTGAAATTTTGTGACTCATTTCTTGGTTGTTGAAAGTTTGTTCGTTGGGTTTGTTGGTTACTACTATTGCCGGGCTCTCTCCAACCAAGGTTAGGGTGGTTTCGCCATCCTTGGTTGTAAGTGCCTGTTGGTGGACCCGACGGCCTAGGTCTATTGTCAATGTAGCTTACCGACTCTTGTTGATCGTCTGTTTCTTTCATACAACTCCTATTTTCATGTGGCCCACCACACCCTTCACAAGCCATAACCGAGACTGTTTTTGTCATTTCCAATTTTTTTATCTTTGAAGAAAGAGCCTCGATTTGGGCTTGTAAAGAAGTGCTTTCATCAACCTTGTGAGCGCCCGGGGCAATAGATTTATTGCCTCGGGGAGTGTGCCACTGAAAATTGGTTTGAGCAATTTCCTTAATTTGGTTATATATTTCATGTGGGCGGCGATTACCTAAAAGTCCCCCGGAGCTAGAGTCAAGTGTCTGCCTTGTGTGTGGCAACAACCCATTATAGAAAGTGGATACTTGTTGCCATATTGCAAGGCCATGATGTGGACACTTTCGCAATAGTTCCTTGAACCTTTCCCAAGTTTCATATAAGGATTCCCCGTCCTCTTGTGAATATGTATTAATTTCAGTCATTAATTTAGCCGTTTTAGCGGGAGGGAAATACTTATATAGAAATTTTTGGGCTAGTTCATCCCAGGTGTTTACCGATCCAGCTGGGAGGGCGTTGAGCCAAGCTTTTGCTCAGTCTTTTAGCGAGAAAGGAAACATTCAAAGGCGGATGGCGTCATTTGATGCTCCATTGATCCGAAAGGTATCACATATTTTTAAGAAATTAGTAATATGTAGATGGGGATCCTCGTCCGCAAGCCCATGGAAGGTTGCGGAGTTTTGGAGCATTTGTATCAAATGCGGCCGAAGTTCGAAGTTATTGGCTTCAACATTCGGTGCATTGATAGTGGCGCCTAGGTTACCTACGGTGGGTCGTAGATAATCCATGAGGGTACGTTGGTCCGCCATTGGAGGTGGATTCCCTGAAACTTTCTCTTGGTTTTTGGCTTTTAGTCTTTTTCTGAGAAAGCGTTCGGGTTCTTCTAGAGGTTCTTTTATGTCCTTATTAGAACTGGAGCTCATACACTATGTAGGATGGCGTCTGGTTCCAAGTCCTGCAATAAAAACAGAAAAGAATGCTGGTCAGAAGTTTCACCACGGCCCCGTGCTCAGAGAACACGGCCCGTGGTCGGAGTTACAGTGATTGTTTTCCAGATCCCAGTTACTGGAGAGTTGGACACGGCCCCGTGTTGCACCGACACGGCCCCATGGTCAGCTTTCTATAACTTGGAAAACTAAAAACTGCCAGTAACTACGCTGGGCACGGCCAGTGTCCGACCAGGCACGGCTCGTGCTGAGCTCTGCAGAAGCTGAAAAACTAAGAAAATCCTAAAAAATTAAAAAGAAAAATAAAAATAAGATTAGGCAGTTGGTTCCTAACTTTCTTAAAATCCTTGTGTCCCCGGCAGCGGCGCCAAAAACTTGATGCGTGTTAGCGTGTATATAATTTAGATGTATATTTTAAGCTCTTTTTACACTTTTAGTCAAGTTTTAAATTTATAAAACACGATATTTACTAACACTAAACACACATATGGGCAAGTGCACCCATCGTGGATGTAGTATAGTGTTGGTAAGATACCGAGGTCGTCCAAGGACACAAGAGCATTTAGTACCGGTTTATCCTCAACGTCTAATCAAATCAAAATGTTAGAAAAGATTTTTAAACTAAGAAAATAAAAACTAACTAAATGCTGAAAAATAAAAATAAAATAAAAACAGATAGACAAGATGAATCACTTGGATCCGACTCGTGTATTAGTATAACCTTAGATTATTTTCGCACTTTTGCACTTGTTTAAGAGATTATCTTAGTTATTGTAGTAGGCCCCTCTTTTGAAGGCGACGTTACCCTCAACCCAATAGTTTGAGTCAGCAAGGATACAATCCTAAAGAGTTGGATTATTGGAAGATAATGAATTAAGTTATTAATGCAAATTATGGTAGGCCCCGCTTTTGGCGGTGACGTTACCCTCGACTAAGTAGTCTGAGTCAGCAGGGATACAGTCCTAAATAGCCGGGTTATAGTATTAATAGCAGTTAACTTATGAGGGGGTCAAAGAGTTTGGATCCCCGCCATCCAATACCTATGGGCATTGAAGGAGATCCTACTAAATTTGACCCAGGTCCCTTGCAGGACCTCTAAACGCTGAACAAAGGCAAGACCCTTACCAAACCGTTCCCTTAACCCCCGACCAGGTAGCCAACATACCTCCATATAGACCGTGGAGATATGAATGGTGAAAATCTTTTATTTTATATAGACAGTAAAATAATGCCAAGACACCATGGACAAACGATAAGGAAAGATCACCTTCAACATAAGCAACTAGTTATTAAAGTCATTAATACAGAACCAAATAAAAAGTGCAAAAGATTAAAAATAAAAAGTATTATACTAAACACTTGTCTTCACCAAGTGATGTAAGAGACTTAGGCAAACATGGCCTTGATTGTCAAGAACTCTTACGATCAATCTTGGATCCCGAGACGACTCACACACTCTATGATGGACAATGGATGATGGTGGTGGATGATGGTGTTATGGTGGTGGTGGGTGGTGGATGAAGTGTGAGAGAGGTGGTGTGCCAAGGGATGAGTTGCAATGAAACCAAGCACTCCTATTTATAGGCTGAACAGAAGGCTGGGCATGGCCCCGTGTCCGCTGGACACGCCCCCGTGCCTGTCTGACACTCTCTCTTCATTAATTGTAATTCGCAATTACAATTAATGCGCCTGTTGTACTTTCGCCACGCCCCCGTGTTCACTGGACACGGCCCCGTGGTGGGCAATAGAAGCTTCTATAGGTTTGTCTTTTCTGATGCTTCTTGGGCACGGCCCCGTGCTGGCTGAGCACGGGGCGTGTTCAGTCTTCTGCCTTCTCTATTTTGCTTGGGAGGATGCTGTCGAGGGGTTGGGCAATCCACTTTTGTTCCTTTTCTTGTATTTATGTTAGATTTAGCTGTCTTTTTGCTTCTTTTGCGAATTTGAGCTCATTTAATCCTGAAAATACAAAAGGAAGACAAAAACACTCTTTTTCCAACATTAGTACTTAAAAAGGGTTAATTTTATGCCTCATTTGATGTAATTTATATGTTGCATTTTACACACATCACTCGACCTCGAGATTTACTGAAATATATGAGGGTACTTTTCTTTCATTGTGGACTCTACCTCCCACGTATACTCAGGACCTCTCCGAGCATCCCATTTAACCTTCACAATCGGTACATACTTCTTTCGAAGCTTTTTAACCTGTCGATCTTCGATCGACAAAGGCTTTTCAACAAATTTCAGGCTCTCATCTATGTGCACATCCGTATGGGGTATGACTAGTGATTCATCAGCTAGACATTTCTTCAGATTGTAGATGTGGAATACATTATGGTTTCCCCTGAGCTCTTCAGGCAAATTTAACTTGTAAGCCACTGTTCCGACACATTCGATGATCTCGAACGGTCCTATGTATCTTGGGCTTAACTTGCCTTTCTTACCAAATCGCATTACCCTTTTCCAGGGTGATACTTTTAGTAACACTTTGTCACCAACCTCAAACTTTAGAGGTTTACGCCTTTTATCTGCGTAGCTTTTTTGCCTATCTCTGGCAGCTTTGAGACGATCTCTTATCTGTACGATCTTATCCGTCGTCTCCAGGACTATATCAGGTCCTGTTAGTTGGACATCTCCAACTTTTGCCCAACAAACGGGCGTTCTACACTTCCTTCCGTACAAAGCTTCGAAAGGTGCAGCTTGTATACTGGAATGATAGCTATTATTATATGAAAATTCAATCAATGGAAGATGATCATCTCAACTTCCACCTAGATCAATGACACAAGCTCTTAACATATCCTCCAGCGTTTGATAGACCGTCTAGTGGGCTCGAAAAGGTTCCTTCTGTTTCTCTGAGGATCGGCACTCATTGTGCTGGCAGGAGCTCGCATGTGTGAAGGCCCGGCCTCGTGATCGTAGTGGGTAGTGATTGGCCCTTTGCCTCTTCCTCCTTTTCTGATTGCCGGTGGCATATTTCCTGCTTAAACAAAAGAAATAAAATAACAGGCAATAAAGGACAAACTAGAACAACAATTCGAATTCGTCCTAAGTTCTCGTCTAGACTCGAGTATGTGCATTTGTGTCATTGAGATTAAACACATAAGGATAGTGTTTAATTCACTCAACGTTGGCTCTGATACCAACCTGTCACACCCCGATTTTCACATGTTTCACCGGTGGGCCCGGTGGGGGACTATCGTGACGTAGTTGGTAACATTACAGTCAAACAACACAATATTTAAATGCACAGCGGAAGCAAAAGATAGATATATTTCAACTTTAATGAATTGTAATATCAAGTATCACAACAGTCGAAATTAATCCACAGGGGATCCCAAAATAAATAGGAAACATGTTCAACAGTTTGACATCCAAGCTTGCGGGACTTATTGAGGATGCTAGGAGAAAGCCAGCCTAGTTCGCTTAGTACCTGCACTTAACCTTTTTGGGAAAATACGTCAGTTTACACTGGTAAATACATTCAACCGACACTTTTGAAAAAAGGTTTAATAAAATTGATTTGAATGCACGTGGCACAAACTTTTATAACTTGGGATCATTATTTTAATATAATACTTGTAAACGAATTACATGTTTCTTATGCGTTCAGTAGCCCGATCCGTAGACCGGGTTAAAGATCAATAGACACACCACAATATTTAATCATTTATGCACCGACGGGTGTACGCCTACACCCCGTGCTCAGGTCGTGGCCATCTCGTAAGATGATGCCAAGGATATCCGGGACATGGTCATTAACCCCCCAAAGGCTTTAAACAAAACATTTCAAAACAAAGCATATCAATGATTTAATCTCTATTCGATTAAAGATTCAACGCTGGACCAAGCGGTATTTTATATACCGTACCCCAAGCCCGTATAAGGGAAATTAAGTTAAAAGTATTCACCTTTGCAAGTATATTTCACAAACAGCAATTGCAATTAGCTTTTACCGGGTCTCCTATTCTGGAACGAAGGTTTATAATAACCTATTAGAATCCTAACGGGTCTTTAATTAAGCCTAAACTTTGACCGGTTAGTTTTAACGAAAGATACGGTTCGAACGCACGATTAAGCGAAGACCGGAATAAAATGTGATTTAGGCCCGACAAGTTTAAAGACTTGTATAATATGGGTAATCCAACCACATTCTGGATTTTGAGATAAAAACGATAAGGTTTGACCCGTTTTGGCTAATTTATGTAAACTAGTTACATAAACCGAACCGAACGCGTAAATGGCGTAACGGGTAACTGTAAGAGTCCTATACATGTTTCTTAAGTCAATATGCTCTAAATATGTTGTGACATCAGTAGGATACCTTCCATTATGCCCATAACGAGTTTAATCCCATAATACGCCCCGTAGGGGTATTTTGGTCATTTTAAAGATTATAAAAGAGATTATTTATACTTCTGATGTTCGGGTCTAAAGTAATCCATAAAACCACTTATTTTAACAAGTTACATCAGTAGGTAATAAGTTTTTATGACAAAAATGGTTTTAAATCCAAACTATGCGTTTAATACGCGTATAAAGTCGTTTTAAGCGATTTCCGGGTTATACAGAAAATCTGAGTTTTCTGATCAGGTTATATAGTTCAAAATACTTTATTTATTATTTAAAATCAGTAGCAATTGGATTGGCGTCAAAATACTATGTAGAACTTGTTTTATGTCCGGAAAGGGTATATTCGGTATTTACCGAATCAAGGTCATAACCTTAGGTTATGAGCAGGTTAAAAATAATTAAAAATCTTTAAAAATCTCAAAATATTATATTACATCAGTGTGTAAAAGGTTTGGTGTCGAAATTTGGGTTTAGATAGGCTTTATGCTAAGTGCGCCGTTTAATTAACAAAAGTTTTCTTAATTGCGCTATTTAGCATAACTCCTATTCTAGACCTCTTATTGACATGAAATTTTAGGGACATGTTTAGAAATCAGTAACTAAGGTTATTGTTCTTTCACATATCCAAAATTCTCGTTTTAAGGTAAAAAGGGCATTATGGTCAACATTTAAGCATTTAACGGAAAGGTGCAAGTGACTCGGACAAACAACGAACCAGCCACAGAGGGTTATACCATCATGTAACCTGGTTCTAAGGGAGTCCTAAGGCATTTCTAAGTCATACTAAATCGAGTCAGAACTGAAGTCAAAGCAAAAGTCAAAGTTTTGCGACTTACGGTTCCAAACCGGGTCAAAACAGTAAGTGGTCGGATCAAACAAGCTTAGACCAGTTCTTATACTTACTATCAAGTTATATGAGTGATAAAATAGGTTATATGCCTTCTACATTGCTAATTATATGTTAATTCGAAAGTTAGCATTCTGTTGACTTTTTCTAAGCAACTTTGACCCGACATTTGAACTAGTTAGATTGGGAATCAGAGGGTGCCCTTTGAAGGGTTTAATGCCCACATAATTACCATCATATAACTACCTTTGATTCGACTAATCACTGGACCATTAGTGATTAATCGTTAAGTCAACCGTTAGTTACGACGGTTTGACTTCTAAGCTATAACTAAGCAAAACTCAACTAAGAAAGGTTAAGCATACTTACTGAAGTCTAATGAATGACCAGAGATGCTTAAAGAAGACACTTGAGCTCCAGAGATGATCAGAAATGCAGATTGAAGGTGTGAACAATTGTTACAACATGAATGGCCTTTTATAGTGTTCTTAATCCATTGAGATCATGACAACTAGGTCTATCATTGATCCCAGATCATTTACAAGTGTTTCCTAGTGCCTGGGAACTGTTAGGGGTCGCCCATGTTGCTGAAAATATCTTACAAGGTCGGTTAAACGTTTATAACAGCCAACAGCCAAGCTGCTGTCGCTTGACACCCCTTACGGACCGTAAGGCAGGACCTTTACGGTCCGTAAGCTTTTGACAGAAGGCAAAAATTAACCTTTCGCGTATTACGGACCGTAAGGCAGGACCTTTACGGTCCGTAAGCCCTTGCCAGAAGCAAAAAAAATTAACCCTTCATGTATTGAACAGGCAACTTGTAGCATTATTTTTGAGCCAGGGAAATGCCAGTATGAGGCCCTTTTTACCCATGCTTAATCAGTTGTGCCTTCCTATCTCAATGTATCATTGGTTTGCATTATGATGGAAAATATACACAAAAGTTTTTATTGAGCATTATTTCATAGGATCCATACTTGCAAATTTGGACATCCTTTATTATTAGTAATCACCGGATTAAAGGTATACTAGATGTTTATTAATCATGTTAGGGTCTTGGGATTTTATAATAAAGTCATTCAGAGGTATAAATTAACATGTCGACGTGTTTAAAAATCCTGCCATACATCTTTAACTAAATCCGGGTTTATAATGCTTTTTGTTGTACGTGACACGTGTCGTTTATTTATTGAACACAAATTTTCGAGGTGTTACATCCTCACCCCCTTAAAAGAAATCTCGACCTCGAGATTTACTGAAACAAATGAGGTTATTTTTCCTTCATTGTGGACTCTACCTCCCACGTGTACTCGGGACCTCTACGGGCATCCCATTTAACCTTTACAATCGGTACATGTTTCCTTCGAAGCTTCTTAACCTGTCGATCCTCGATCGACACAGGTTTTTCAACAAACTTCAAGCTCTCTTCTATGTGCACATCTGAGTGTGGTATAACTAGTAAATCATCAAAGACACACTTCTTCAGATTGCAGATGTGGAATACATTGTGAATACCATTGAGCTCTTCGGGTAAGTTTAACTTATAGGCAACTGATCCGACACGTTCGATGATCTCGAATGGTCCAATGTATCTTGGGCTTAACTTGCCTTTCTTACCGAATCGCATCACTCCCTTCCAAGGTGATACTTTAAGCAATACCTGGTCACCTACCTCGAAGTTAAAAGGTTTACACTTCAAATCTGCGTAGCGTTTCTGCCTATCACGGGCAGCTTTCAGACGGTCACGAATCTGGACAATCTTGTCCGTCGTTTCAAATATTATTTCTGGTCCTGTCAACTGGACATCTCCAACTTCCGCCCAACAGACGGGCGTTCTGCACTTTCTACCATACAAGGCTTCGAAAGGAGCAGCTTTAATGCTTGTATGGTAGCTATTGTTATACGAGAACTCGATTAATGGCAGGTGGTTATCCCAATTACCACCTAAATCAATCACACATGCACGAAGCATGTCTTCCAAAGTTTGGATTGTACGCTCACTCTGCCCGTTCGTCTGAGGATGGTAAGTCGTACTGAAGTTTAAGCGCGTGCCCAAAGATTGTTGGAAACTTTTCCAAAAATGTGACGTGTATCTAGTATCTCTGTCAGAGATAATAGACACAGGCATGCCATGTAGAGATACAATCTTATCTACGTACAATTGGGCTAACATGTCGGAGCTATAAGTCTCCTTAATGGGCAGGAAATGTGCTGACTTAGTCAGTCTATCAATTATTACCCATATCGTATCGTTTCCTTTCCTTGTCTTTGGGAGCTTAGTGATGAAATCCATCGTCACCATTTCCCACTTCCACTCGGGAAGTTCAGGTTGTTGCAGCAAACCTGACGGCTTTTGATGTTCAGCTTTGACTTGCGCACAAGTCAAACACTTAGCGACATAGGTGGCTATAGACTTCTTCAAGCCTATCCACCAGAAGCTTGCTTTCAAATCCTGGTACATCTTGTCAGCTCCAGGATGAACGGAGTATTTGGAACTGTGGGCTTCCTGGAGGATGACATCTCGTAGTCCCCCATAAACTGGAACCCATATTCGTCCATTTAACCTCAGAATTCTGTCCTTTCCATAGGATAACTGTTCTTCAGTCACTCCTAGCTTTTCATTAGGATAGTTAGCTTCCAGCACAGCTTCCTTTTGTGCAGCTAACAACCTTTCATTTAAACGATTCTTTATCTCAATGCTCTTGGCATTAATTCTAATAGGCTTTACTCTTTCCTTCCGACTCAAGGCATCGGCGACTACATTCGCCTTGCCAGGATGGTATCTTATCTCGCAATCATAGTCATTCAAAGTCTCCATCCATCGCCGCTGCCTCATGTTCAAATCCTTTTGGTTAAACAGATGTTGGAGGCTCTTGTGATCAGAATAGATCACACACTTGATGCCATACAAATAGTGCCTCCATAGCTTCAGTGCGAATACAACGGCACCCAACTCCAAGTCATGGGTGGTGTAATTCTTTTCATGTACCTTTAACTGACGTGAAGCATAGGTAATAACCTTGCCTTTCTGCATAAGCACACATCCCATCCCGGTGTGTGATGCATCGCAATATACCACAAACTCTTCTATTCCATCAGGCAATGTCAACACAGGTGCATTGCTCAGCTTCCGTTTAAGGATATCAAAGGACTCCTGCTGCTTAGGACCCCAGTTAAACTTAACATTCTTTCTAGTCAAAGAAGTTAGGGGTGTAGCAATCCTTGAAAAATTTTCAATAAAGCATCTGTAATAACCTGCCAATCCCAAGAAGCTGCGATTTTCTGTGGGCGTCTTCGGCTCTTTCCAATTCATGACAGCTTCCACCTTAGCGGGATCCACTTGGATACCACGCTCACTAACCATATGTCCAAGGAATTGGACTTCTCGAAGCCAGAATTCAGACTTCGAAAACTTGGCGTAAAGCTTCTCCTATCGAAGTAGTGAAAGAATACAGCGAAGATGCTTCTCATGATCAGCTTGGTTCTTTGAGTAAATCAGAATGTCGTCAATGAAGACGATAACAAATTTGTCCAAGTACAGTTTGCAGACACGGTTCATGAGATCCATGAATGCCCTGGTGCATTAGTGAGCCCGAAAGGCATCACTAGGAACTCGTAATGACCATAACGAGTCCTAAATGCAGTCTTGTGTACGTCTTCATCTCTAACCTTCAGTTGGTGATAACCTGACCTCAGATCGATCTTAGAGAAGTAGCTTGCCCCTTGAAGTTGATCGAACAGATCGCCGATCCTGGGTAATGGATACCTATTCTTGATAGTGACCTTGTTAAGCTCACGGTAATCGATGCACAGACGCATCGATCCATCCTTCTTCTTGACAAATAAGATTGGTGCTCCCCAAGGAGACGAACTAGGTCTAATGAAACCTTTGGCTAGCAATTCATCCAGTTGTGTTCTCAATTCCTTCATCCCTGTTGGTGCCAATATGTAGGGTGCTCTAGCAACAGGTGCTGCCCAAGGGATAATGTCAATTCTGAACTCCACTTACCTATCTGGGGGTAAACCAGGTAGTTCTTCGGGAAAAACTTCAGGGTATTCAGAAATGACAGGGATATCTTCAATCTTGGGTTTCAGCTCATCAATAGTCATTTCTACCATGTAGATGACGCAACCCTTTTTCAAACACTTTGAGGCCTTGAGCATAGTCACATGCTCAGGCAGTCCATACTGGGTATCTTCCTGAATGGTAAGTGATTCACCAGACGGGGTCTTGATCACCACTTGCTTCTTATTGCAAACAATCTGGGCCTGGTTATGAGATAACCAGTCCATGCCTAAAACTATGTCGAAACCGGCTAACTTTAAAGGAAGTAGAGACAACGGAAAAGAGTGGTCCTTAATGAATATAATACATCCCTCTAATATGGTTGAGGCGGTTTCTAAGGAGCCATCAGCTAGTTCCATCTCATACTTCACACTTAAAGTTTTGACAGGTATATTCAGCAATTTGCAAAACCTATTGTCTACAAAAGATTTATTAGCTCCTGAATCAAATAGTACTCGTGCATAGACATCATTTATAAGGAAGGTACCTGTGATCACATTGTCATCTTGCACTGCTTCCTTTGCATCCATCCTGAAGACCCTAGCATTGGTCTTCTTACCTTCATCGGCCTTCTTTGCATACTTTGGGCAGTTTGTCTTAATGTGTCCTTTCTCGTTGCAACTATAGCATGTCACGTCTTTCAGTTTCTTGCACTCGAGGGTTTTATGTTTCGTGGATTTGCAAATCCCACAAGGCCTTGTCTGAGATTGGGATTTTGTGTCAAGTCTGCATTTCCCAAAATGGTATTTCTGACAAGTCTTACACTTGGGCTTATCTCCAGACTGATGCCCATCTTTCCTTGAACCAGATCCCTTCTTGTGGTCATTGTTCCCTCGGTGCTTCTTATTTGATCGACGCGAGTTGTCATCATCATCATGCTTCCTCTTCTCGGCATCCTTGTTCCTCAGCGATCTCTGCCTGACCGCGTCCAGTGTGAGGGATAGGGATATATCAGCTACTGACCTGAATGTAGCTGGCCGAGAGGCTTTCACACTTGCGTTAATCTCCGGAGCTAAGCCCCCTATGAAACGAGCTATTCTTTTGGGTTCCGGGGTCACCAGATAGGGAACCAACCTTGACATCGTGTTAAAGCTCGTAAGGTAAGCTTGGCAATCCAAATTCTTCATCACTAACGACAGAAAATCCGACTCAATCTTCTCAACCTCATGCTGAGGGCAGTAGTTCTCTCGAATGAGGGCAACAAATTGTTCCCATGACATACTGTACAGTGGAACCCTCCCAGTAGCCTGAATCAATGATCTCCACCAGGCCAAGGCCTCACCCTTGAACGATTGTGATACAAACTTCACTACATCCTTTTCAGCGCACCCGCTGATATCAACCACCGTGTCCATCTCATCCAACCATGTCATGCAGTCTATTGCTCCTTTCTCCCCTGTAAAATCCCGTGGCTTGCATGAAACGAAGTATTTGTAGGAGCAACCCTTATCACGGGGTCCTTGATTCAGCACAACTTTTTGAGACGGGACACTATGATGGTTTGAAGAGTGACGATCGTCATCATCTTTCTTTGGTTCTTCCTTCTTGGAGGGAGGCTTGCTATGTGCCTCGGAATGAGCCTTGGGCTTTGAATGCCATGCGGATCGGGTACTACTCCGAGTCCCGCTCGACTAACTGTACTCCCTATCCAAGGCTTTTGTAACAGCATTGTCAATCAACGCTTGCAGTTCAGCGCTCGCTATATTAATACGAACCTCATTCTCATTCTCCTTTGTATGACTATTTACTTCATCCGAGTCAGCCATTTTATCTTGAACTGCTACATAAGAAAATGACAAAAATTTATTTGGGAGTTTATTATGGAATTGCCCTTTTTGGCAATTCATTAACCATGATAAACATAGGCCATATTAGGTTAATTTGTTACTTACATTTATTTAGGATTTTAATATAACTTATCCTAATTATGAACAATATTGTTAGTGGCACAAAAGCCTAGTCACAGGGACATTTTTATATTATAAGCCATGATTTCAGAGAGTCAAGGCATGGAGGTTTGAACATAGTTCTCTTACCTTTTCTTGACAGGGAGTCATAGACTACTACTGTCTTTTGTCTTATATGACAATGAATATGGCCCGTAGGTACTACGTCACTAATGGATGATTGTTATGTGATCATCTTACTTGATGATTTAAACCCATGATTTATAGATCATTAAGTTAGGGTTTGAAATCCCTCGAAGGATCCTTGTACAAAACGACGTGTGTGATTTATATCGAATCACGTCTGCCAGGAGTGTTAACATGTTTACAGAGGTTAACAGGAATTTGAATCTTTTAACCAGGACTTACCATCTTGGCCAGGTCTTATAGTGACACGAAGGCTAGGTTACACCTTGAGATTCTTTATTAATATTTGCATAGGCAGATCAATTTTTAAAAGGAATGATTTTGATTTATCTATTTCATATATAATGTACATAATGACAAAAAAAATGAATTTCATAAACTTAACATTCCATTAAACATAAAAAGGATTACACACTGCCCTAAACGGGACTTTTAATAGACGAATTACCTACGCAGATGTTAAACAGAAAAACAAGTCCTCGCAGGGACCAATTACTATGATAGGTGTCCTCGCAGGGACTGAAAAGGCAAGTCTACGCAGGGACTGAAAGATAAGTCCACGCAGGGACTGAAAGACAAGTCCACACAGGGACTGAAAGACAGATAAATGTCCACACAGGGACTTAAATACACAAATAAATGTCCACGCAGGGACTTGATTGAAATAAGAAATACAATAGTACATATAGAGACTAATGATCTCGCTTCTTCTTTCCTTTTAACAGGTTTGCTAGGCCTTTGAGGAATCCACGGTTGTTCTTACGCTCTTGTTCAAAATCTCTCTCCACCCTGTTTAGTCGGTGGAGGATTTCTTCCGGTTCCGGTGGGGAAAAACGTGGCTGCTGTGATAGGTGCTGAGCCGGAGGTCTAGCAGGTATTGGATACCCATGAGTTGAGTATCCCATTCCCCAAGGTGTTTCATAAGGTACTTCAGGATGAAGGGCGTGGTAGTTTGCCGCCGCTTCTACGTATGGGTCGACACCAATATAGTTGTAGTGAGTGTGAGCTGGCTGCTCAAACGGGTTATACGCTGTGGAACCGGCGTATGTAGGTATCGGGTTATCATAACCAAATGGTGGCGGAGGTGGTGCAACTGGTGCAGAATTCACCTCTGCAGGTGGGTTAGAAGGTCCACCCATTTGTGGGTCTTCATGCAGTGGCGGATAATGACTGCCACTGGAGTGTCGAGGGGTGCTAAAGTGAAAATCTCCTCTTCGTGCGGATATCCGCGCGCCTGTTCTCCTACGTCTTGGAGGATCCGGAGGTGCTTGATGAACTGGCGGCGGTGGTGTGACTGCCACGAAACGCGAATCCTCGGAGGGATCCTGTTGCTGCTGTTGTTGTTGCTCATGAGGCGATAAATGGTGAGAGGGTGTAAAGTACCACTCACACTAGTTGAACCTTGCTTGGTAATTGTCTGGACCCTTATAGGGTGTTCCATGGAAAGATGATCCATCGGAGATCTCGATAGGATGGTTAGGGTACCTCTTGCAGGTTCGACGGGATCCGTGTCCTCGTCCATGTCCATCGCATTGTCTTCGGAGAAATGGTCCTCTGGTCCTAGAGGGTTAAAACCTACTGGTTCTTGGATAAAGTTCGCCGGGTTGAATCGGCCCTGAAAGACAGGAGTAGGGTCGCCAAAGGAACGGTGCGAAACGGAACGCTTGAGAGGTATGAATGAAGGTTGAGGGTTATCGGGTTCGTTTTCCGAGTTCGGCCCAAAAGAGTGACGGTAAGAAGGTGTTGAACTGTGCGAGATAGACCGTCTAGCGGGCTCGAAAAGGTTCCTTCTGTTTCTCTGAGGATCGGCACTCATTGTGCTGGCAGGAGCTCGCATGTGTGAAGGCCCGGCCTCGTGATCGTAGTGGGTAGTGAATGGCCCTTTGCCTCTTCCTCCTCTTCTGATTGCCGGTGGCATATTTCCTGCTTAAACAAAAGAAATAAAATAACAAGCAATAAAGGACAAACTAGAACAACAATTCGAATTCGTCCTAAGTTCTTGATGTGTGTAAAATGCAACATATAAATCACATCAATTAAGGCATAAAACTAACCTTTTTTAAGTACTAATGTTGGAAAAAGAGTGTTTTTGTCTTCCTTTTGTATTTTCAGGATGAAATGAGCTCAAATTCACAAAAGAAGCAAAAAGACAACTAATTCTAGCATAAATACAAGAAAAGGAATAAAAGTAGACTGCCCGGACCCTCAACAGCAGCCCCCAAAGCAAAGAAGAGAAAGCAGAAGTCTGAACACGCCCCGTGCTCAGCCCGCACGGGGCCGTGCCCAAGAAGCAGCATAAAAGACAAACTTATAGAAGCTTCCATTGCCCACCACGGGGCCGTGTCCAGCGGGCACGGGGGCATGGTGGAAGTACAGCAGGAGCATTAATTGTAATTGTGAATTACAATTAATGAGGAGAGAGAGTGTCAGACGGGCACGGGGGCGTGTCCAGTGTACACGGGGCCATGCCCAGCCTTCTGTTCAGCCTATAAATAGGGGTGCTTGGTTTCATTTCAACTCATCCCTTGGCACACCACCTCTCTCACACTTCATCCACCACCCACCACCACTATAACACCATCATCCACCACCATCATCCATTGTCCATCGTAGAGTGTGTGAGTCGTCTCGGGATCCAAGATTGATCGTAAGAGTTCTTGACAATCAAGGCCATGTTTGCCTAAGTCTCTTACATCACTTGGTGAAGACAAGTGTTTAGTATAATACTTTTTATTTTCAATCTTTTGCACTTTTTATTTGGTTTTGTATTAATGACTTTAATAACTAGTTACTTATGTTGAAGGTGATCTTTCCTTATCGTTTGTCCGTGGTGTCTTGGCATTATTTTACTGTCTATATAAAATAAAAGATTTTCACCATTCATATCTCCACGGTCTATATGGAGGTATGTTGGCTACCTGGTCGGGGGTTAAGGGAACGGTTTGGTAAGGGTCTTGCCCTTGTTCAGCGTTTAGAGGTCCTGCTTGGGACCTGGGTCAAATTTAGTAGGATCTCCTTCAATGCCCATAGGTATTGGATGGCGGGGATCCAAACTCTTTGACCCCCTCATAAGTTAACTACTATTAATACTATAACCCGGCTATTTAGGACTGTATCCCTGCTGACTCAGACTACTTAGCCGAGGGTAACGTCACCGCCGAAAGCGGGGCCTACCACAATTTGCATTAATAACTTAATTCATTATCTTTCAATAATCCGACCCTTTAGGATTGTATCCTTGCTGACTCAAACTACTGGGTTGAGGGTAATGTCGCCTTCAAAAGAGGGGCCTACTACAATAACTAAGATAATCTCTTAAACAAGTGCAAAAGTGCGAATATAATCAAAGGTTATACTAATACACGTGTCGGATCCAAGTGATTCATCTTGTCTATCTGTTTCTATTTTATTTTATTTTTCAGCATTTAGTTAGTTTTTATTTTCTTAGTTTAAAACACATTTTTCTCACTTTTTGATTTGATTAGACGTTGAGGATAAACCGGTATTAAAAGCTCTTGTGTCCTTGGACGACCTCGGTATCTTACCAACACTATACTACGTCCACGATGGGTGCACTTGCCCATATGTGTGTTTAGTGTTAGTGAATATCGTGTTTTATAAATTTAAAACTTGGCTAAAAGTGTAAAAAGGGCTTAAATATAGATCAAAAATATATTACACTACACACGCATCAAGTTTTTTGGCGCCGTTGCCGGGGACACAAGGATTTTAAGAAAGTTAGGAATCAACGGCCTAATCATATTTTTATTTTTCTTTTTAATTTTTAGGATTTTTCTTAGTTTTTCAGCTTCTGCAGAGCTCAGCATGGGGCCGTGCCTACTGAACACGCCCCCGTGCTCAATCATTGGAACTGGCAATCCTGTTTTAAGTCAGACAGTAAGCTGAACACGGGGCCGTGTCCACTCAACACGCCCCCGTGCCCAAGATTCTCTTACTGAAAACAGAACCGTTAGATCCCGGCGGTTGGTAATTTCTGACACAAACATGGGTGATAGTAATTCTTTTTACTTTCGGCACTCTTATGGTATGTGGTGTCGATTATGTGGAGGCGAACATGAAGAATTAAAATGTTATTTTATAAATTATAGGCCCCACTATATAGACCCACCGATTCCTTATAACCTTAAGAGGGGCGAAAGTAAAAATAAGCACTATCTCTCCCTCGAATGCGCCCAGCCAGATATTCTAGGGGAAATGCTCCTTGACGAGTTATTTCAACTAGAAGAACTAATTCTAAATTGGTCAAAAGAACTTAGGAAGGATTTTATTGATCCGCCCCAAGATGATGACCATGAGGATATGTTGGAACCGCATTCCGACAACCTCGTTGCTCCTGAAAATACCTTCATACCTAGAAAAGACTTGGACGATAGTCGTCCCTGTGCCGATTGTGCCATGAAGGACTCCCCATCGACTTCGTTCGATGCATACATAGACCTGAGCGATTCGGCATACACCTTCTTTAACGAGAGCCCGGAAAAGGGTTGGACTTGTCCACCTAGAATGAAAATAGGAATTACCCTCACCGATAACCTCTTGCGTTCTCGCCTTAGTATAGGACAATTAAGGTATCTTAGGCACTTTGGGGTTGTTCCAACAAATCAAGAACCACCCGATATAAATGAGCTCCTTAGGAGCAACAAACTCCATAAAACAGCCTCCCGACACGGGGCCGTGTCCGGTCAACACGACCCCGTGCTCGCTCAGAAGATTCTCTGTTGATTCTGTCAGAATACGGACAAAATGTGTCAGGATTTTCTCTGCACACGGGGCCGTGCCCAGCGGACACGGGGCCGTGTCCAGTGTGCTGTCGTTTTCTTTAAATGCAGCCTGATTCCTGCTCATTTTTGACCACTTCACTAAACAGAGATTCCTGGGATCTTCACATATACCATCCTAGGTAAGTGCTAAAAGAAGGTTCCCAAGGACCATCTTGTCTTTTCCACTTTTGTTCATTTCTCCTTCTTTCAAAATTTTTCAAACATCTCCTCCATGGAAGCTTGGAAACCACATGACTCCAATCTTCTATGTGAAGTTTGTAAGATTATTGGCTGCGGATTCTTGTTTAAAGTTAGTTCCATAACTTTGTTTTAAATTATCTAAGCTTAAACCACAGTTAAAAGATGTTAAAATAATTTAAAACCCAAGAATCGTTAAGACAAAAATCCTGCAGACGACTGAACACGGGGCCGTGCTCAGTGAGCACGGGGCCGTGTTCGAGGTACTGTTCTGAGAAAGTTTAGTTATCTTCGGTTTCTTTCACAGAAAATGGCCAGCAGGAATAGCGGATCATCTTCACGAAATAACCGAAATGGAAGAAGGTCGTCCACAGCAGAAAATTCCCTAGTAAACTACGTTTACGCTTTGAGGGAAGCCATAGACGAAATGACGGGAGTAGAAGAAGCATTAGTGGACCGTATTAATCATCTGACAGTAGGATTGGAGGGCTGTCTTCGAGAAGTAAACCTCCTGCACCAGAGGTTAAACCTTCTCGCTTCCCCGCCTTTGGTTCCCGTAATAACCCAAAGAGCGTGGAATGTAGTGCCCGAGGTCATCATTCTGGCCGAATGGCACGCCATGCACCAAGTGCCTCAGCAAAGGGTGGTGCAAGGAGCCCCGGTGAATGTTCCTCCTCAAGCCACTGAAGAGAATGAAGCTGCTTTCTACCTCCCAAGGGAGATAGAAGAGTGGCTTTGAACAACAACCGAGGAGCCGTCGGCTAAAGGGTGTTACTACATCGGGAAGCTATTTCCGAAACTTTCCTAAATAAGTAGAACCTTTATGATAACCTCATGTATCCCCTAGTTATTTAGCTAACTATATGTAATTCTCTATGTTTGCAATGATATGATGGTTTCTAAGGCTTGATGGTTATTAATAAATAAAACACACTCATGGTGGTAATGGATGAAAAAGGGAACGAGAAAAATGGCCCCATGCACAAAGAACAGAGCAACCCGACACAAATCTCCATCACAGAAGGCTCAACACGGGCCGTGCCCAACCAACACGGCCCTGTGCTGAGCCACCTGCAGAAAAACGCCCAGTTCAGGTAACTGGACACAGGCCGTGTTCAGCGGACACGCCCCCGTGTCCAGGCTTCTGTCTTATTTCTTTAATTTCTGTTACTGGCACCTGACCACGGGGCCGTGCCCGGTCACCACGGGGCCGTGCCCGGTCACCACGGGGCCGTGTCCAGGATGCCAGTAACATAAATCTTTGCTTTTTAACCCACTTTTACACATTCTAATCAACCGAAAATCTTATTTTTGGGACACATTGAGGACAATGTGTAATTTAAGTGTGGGGGGGATGTTAAAACCTTGAATTTTGCAAATCCTAATTACAAGCCTTACACAAAACTCTATTGGAACCGCTAAACACCCCAAATTTTTTCAAAAACTTTTCGTTTTTTTTTTTACTTGTCTTGGTTTAATTTGGGAATAACAAGTTCTAAAAAGGTTATATTTTTACAAATTTACAACCGATAGCGTCGTGATAACAAAGAACCAACATAAGAAAATTACGAAACGGCATAACAATTCTAGTTAAAAATTCGATTATATATACTTGATCGCATTAAAAACCCATTCCCACAAAAGTGAGTTTTGAGCCTTTATTGAGCATACAAATATACATCTTTAGACTAAATGCTCATTTTTCGTTTCTTGTGTGAATAGCCGCTTGGTTCTTACAACTCTAGAACTTGCCACGACGATACATTCCCGGTCCTTACCAACTTAAACCCAAGTAAGTAAGTGATGGAGGCATTAGGACTAACCATATTTTTCTTTCTACACCATTATTTTTCATTTTTTTTACCACCTACCCAAAATCCCCCTAGTTAGCCCCTTTGAGCCTAAACCTTTCATTTCATTACCCTAAAACCCTTTTTACCCACCAAAAACCCTTTTTTTATTTTTCACCCTTTATTTTAGTAACAAGCTCGGTTTTTCTTAAGCTCGCTATTTTATGTGACTTATCAAAAAAAAAATGATGAAGTCAAAAACAAACAAAAGCTATATAAAAGCTTGTTTGGAGAAATACTTCAAAATAAAGAGTCACTAAAAACAAGGTGTGTCACGAAAACCGACGCTTTTTACGATTTTCGCCCTTTTACTAACCACTAACCCAACCACCCACCTTTAACCCAAGCCTAACCCTTCACCCAAAAAGTCCTCTTGATATTTACAAAGGTAAAAAGTTAAAAAGGAGGAGGATTGATTGCTTGGCAAGCCTATGGAAGGTGTAAGTTCCATGCCGCTCTCGAGTGATTCACTAAAAAAAATACACCTTCGGCCGAGTGTTGAGTGATCTCCCGTGAGGTATGTGAACTTGTATATAAATAGAATTTTAATAAGGCATGCTATGCCCGAATAAGTAATTTATCCTGTGAAACGTTCTAAATAAATCATAACGAATAGGATTGTAAATAAATAAAAATAAAACCTACAAAGATCTTGGATTCCCGACACTCTATGACAAGCCAAAAACTTTCTCTTCTACCTATTCCATTTGAGAGTGTAAGCCACATTTAAAGAGTTTTGCTTGAGGACAAGCAAAAGTTCAAGTGTGGGGGTATTTGATGTGTGTAAAATGCAACATATAAATCACATCAATTAAGGCATAAAACTAACCCTTTTTAAGTACTAATGTTGGAAAAAGAGTGTTTTTGTCTTCCTTTTGTATTTTCAAGATGAAATGAGCTCAAATTCACAAAAGAAGCAAAAAGACAACTAATTCTAGCATAAATACAAGAAAAGGAATAAAAGTAGACTGCCCGGACCCTCAACAGCAGCCCCCAAAGCAAAGAAGAGAAAGCAGAAGTCTGAACACGCCCCGTGCTCAGCCAGCACGGGGCCGTGCCCAAGAAGCAGCATAAAAGACAAACTTATAGAAGCTTCCATTGCCCACCACGGGGCCGTGTCCAGCGGGCACGGGGGCATGGTAAAAGTACAGCAGGCGCATTAATTGTAATTGCGAATTACAATTAATGAGGAGAGAGAGTGTCAGACGGGCACGGGGGCGTGTCCAGTGGACACGGGGCCGTGCCCAGCCTTCTGTTCAGCCTATAAATAGGGGTGCTTGGTTTCATTTCAACTCATCCCTTGGCACACCACCTCTCTCACACTTCATCCACCACCCACCACCACCATAACACCATCATCCACCACCATCATCCATTGTCCATCGTAGAGTGTGTGAGTCGTCTCGGGATCCAAGATTGATCGTAAGAGTTCTTGACAATCAAGGCCATGTTTGCCTAAGTCTCTTACATCACTTGGTGAAGACAAGTGTTTAGTATAATACTTTTTATTTTCAATCTTTTGCACTTTTTATTTGGTTTTGTATTAATGACTTTAATAACTAGTTACTTATGTTGAAGGTGATCTTTCCTTATCGTTTGTCTGTGGTGTCTTGGCATTATTTTACTGTCTATATAAAATAAAAGATTTTCACCATTCATATCTCCACAGTCTATATGGAGGTATGTTGGCTACCTGGTCGGGGGTTAAGAGAACGGTTTGGTAAGGGTCTTGCCCTTGTTCAGCGTTTAGAGGTCCTGCTTGGGACCTGGGTCAAATTTAGTAGGATCTCCTTCAATGCCCATAGGTATTGGATGGCGGGGATCCAAACTCTTTGACCCCCTCATAAGTTAACTACTATTAATACTATAACCCGGCTATTTAGGACTGTATCCCTGCTGACTCAGACTACTTAGCCGAGGGTAACGTCACCGCCGAAAGCGGGGCCTACCACAATTTGCATTAATAACTTAATTCATTATCTTTCAATAATCCGACCCTTTAGGATTGTATCCTTGCTGACTCAAACTACTGGGTTGAGGGTAACGTCACCTTCAAAAGAGGGGCCTACTACAATAACTAAGATAATCTCTTAAACAAGTGCAAAAGTGCGAATATAATCAAAGGTTATACTAATACACGTGTCGGATCCAAGTGATTCATCTTGTCTATCTGTTTTTATTTTATTTTATTTTTCAGCATTTAGTTACTTTTTATTTTCTTAGTTTAAAAAACATTTTTCTCACTTTTTGATTTGATTAGACGTTGAGGATAAACCGGTATTAAAAGCTCTTGTGTCCTTGGACGACCTCGGTATCTTACCAACACTATACTACGTCCACGATGGGTGCACTTGCCCATATGTGTGTTTAGTGTTAGTGAATATCGTGTTTTATAAATTTAAAACTTGGCTAAAAGTGTAAAAAGGGCTTAAATATACATCAAAAATATGTTACACTACACACGCATCAGTTCTCGTCTAGACTCGAGTATGTGCATTTGTGTCATTGAGATTAAACACATAAGGATAGTGTTTAATTCACTCAACGTTGGCTCTGATACCAACCTGTCACACCCTGATTTTCACACGTTTCACCGGTGGGCCCGGTGGGGGACTATCGTGACGTAGTTGGTAACATTACAGTCAAACAACACAATATTTAAATGCACAGCGGAAGCAAAAGATAGATATATTTCAACTTTAATGAATTGTAATATCAAGTATCACAACAGTCGAAATTAATCCACAGGGGATCCCAAAATAAATAGGAAACATGTTCAACAGTTTGACATCCAAGCTTGCGGGACTTATTGAGGATGCTAGGAGAAAGACAGCCTAGTTCGCATCATATCGTACAAATAAGGCATTAGAGATCCCTTTCTCTTCCTTTATTCGCCAGTACCTGCACTTAACCTTTTTGGGAAAATACGTCAGTTTACACTGGTAAATACATTCAACCGACACTTTTGAAAAAGGTTTAATAAAATTGATTTGAATGCACGTGGCACAAACTTTTATAACTTGGGATCATTATTTTAATATAATACTTGTAAACGAATTACATGTTTCTTATGCGTTCAGTAGCCCGATCCGTAGACCGGGTTAAAGATCAATAGACACACCACAATATTTAATCATTTATGCACCGACGGGTGTACGCCTACACCCCGTGCTCAGGTCGTGGCCATCTCATAAGATGATGCCAAGGATATCTGGGACATGGTCATTAACCCCCCAAAGGCTTTAAACAAAACATTTCAAAACAAAGCATATCAATGATTTAATCTCTATTCGATTTAAGATTCAACGCTGGACCAAGCGGTATTTTATATACCGTACCCCAAGCCCGTATAAGGGAAATTAAGTTAAAAGTATTTACCTTTGCAAGTATATTTCACAAACAGCAATTGCAATTAGCTTTTACCGGGTCTCCTATTCTGGAACGAAGGTTTATAATAACCTATTAGAATCCTAACGGGTCTTTAATTAAGCCTAAACTTTGACCGGTTAGTTTTAACGAAAGATACGGTTCGAACGCACGATTAAGCGAAGACCGGAATAGAATGTGATTTAGGCCCGACAAGTTTGAAGACTTGTATAATATGGGTAATCCAACCACATTCTGGATTTTGAGATAAAAACGATAAGGTTTGACCCGTTTTAGCTAATTTATGTAAACTAGTTACATAAACCGAACCGAACGCGTAAATGGCGTAACGGGTAACTGTAAGAGTCCTATACATGTTTCTTAAGTCAATATGCTCTAAATATGTTGTGACATCAGTAGGATACCTTCCATTATGCCCATAACGAGTTTAATCCCATAATACGCCCCGTAGGGGTATTTTGGTCATTTTAAAGATTATAAAAGAGATTATTTATACTTCTGATGTTCGTGTCTGAAGTAATCCATAAAACCACTTATTTTAACAAGTTACATCAGTAGGTAATAAGTCTTTATGACAAAAATGGTTTTAAATCTAAACTATGCGTTTAATACGCGTATAAAGTCGTTTTAAGCGATTTCCGGGTTATACAGAAAATCTGAGTTTTCTAATCAGGTTATATAGTTCAAAATACTTTATTTATTATTTAAAATCAGTAGCAGTTGGATTGTCATCAAAATACTATGTAGAACTTGTTTTATGTCCGAAAAGGGTATATTCGGTATTTACTGAATCAAGGTCATAACCTTAGGTTATGAGCAGGTTAAAAATAATTAAACATCTTTAAAAATCTCAAAATATTATATTACATCAGTGTGTAAAAGGTTTAGTGTAGAAATTTGGGTTTAGATAGGCTTTATGCTAAAAGTGTAAAAAGGGCTTAAAATATACATCTAAAATATATACACACTTGCACGCATCAAGTTTTTGGCGCCGCTGCCGGGGACACAAGGATTTTAAGAAAGCTTAAAATCGACGGCCTAATCAGTTTTTCAAAACCTTTTTTAAACGCGCGTACATTTTTCTGCATTTTAGTTTAGTTTGCATTTATAGTAGCCTGAACACGGGGCCGTGCTCACTGAACACGCCCCCGTGCTGCATATTTTTTGTTAGATACCCAGATACAGAGTCTGAACACGGGGCTGTGTCCACTGATCACGGGGCCGTGTCTAGCCTTCTGTTTCTGCTTATATTTTGTTTTCTGGTCCCGAGACTCAGTTGTGGTCTGCTGAGTGATTCTTATGGATCAATACTCAGGAGGTTACAACTACACCTATGAGGAGGATGATTATATGAGAGACTATTGCACTAATTGTGGTAACCCGCACTCGGTACAAGGAAGTTACAATAAAAATAAATAAATAAGGAATCTTCAAGAATCCCTCTTGCTCTTCCCCTTTATTAAACTTGCCAAGCCTTTAAGAAAACCCCGGTGGCTTCTATGCTCTTCTCGAACCTCCCGCTCCACCTGGCTCAACCTTTGAAGAATTCCCTGTTGTTGTGGCAGCTAGATTTGCGGTGGCTGCGGCTGCAGAGGTTGAGGAGGTGGCGGGTATTGATACCCATGGGTCGGGTATCCAGTCGTCCAGGGACCTCCATAGGGCCCTTCAGGATGAAGAGCATTGTAGTTTGCCGCTACCAGGTAAGGGTCAACTTCAGCGTAGTTGTAGTTGGTATAGGCTGGCTGCTCAAAAGGGTTGTACGCTGCTGAACCGGCGTATGCAGGAATCGGGTTATCATAACCCACTGGTGGCGGTGCGACTGGTGCAGAGTCCACCTCGGAAATTAGATTCGAAGGCCCACCCATCTGCGAGTCTTCGTATAGTGGCGGGTAGTGACTGCCACTGGAGTGTTGAGGGGTGCTGAAATGGAATCCCCCTCGTACGGACATCCGTGCTCCTGATCTCCTACGCCTCAGTGGCTCCGGAGGTGGTTGCTGCTCTAGCGGCGGTGGTGGCGGTGGTGTGACCGCTACGAAACGGGAATCCTCCGAGGGATCCTGCTGTTGCTGCTGCTGCTAAGGTGCTGAGTGGTAGGTGGGAGTAAACACCCAGTCATATTGGGCGAATCTCGCCTCGTAGCTATCTGGACCACGATAAGGTGATCCATGAAAAGATGACCCATCTGAAATCTCAATGGGATGAGTAGGTGTCCCGGATGGTGGTTTGGGGGGATCCGTGTCTTCATCCATGTCTATAGCATGGTCACAGGAAAAGTGATCTTCTGGCCCCAATGGGTTAAAACCCACTGGTTCATGCACATGGTTGGCCGGGTTGAACCGGCTCTGGAAGAACGGGGTTGGGTCTTCAAAGGCGCGATGCGACCCCGACCGCTGCAGTGGAAGGTAGGAACGTCAAGAATGATCGGACTCGTTGCCTTCATGGAGCCCGAAGGAGTCATGGTATGATGGCGAAGAGCTTAGCGAGGCCGAACGCCTCGTGGGCTCTAAATACGTCCTCCAATCTTCTTGGGGACTAGTGCTCATTGTCACCAACGGAATTCGCCTGTGAGAAGGCCCGGCTTCATGATCGTGGCCAGTAATTGGCGCCTTGCCTCGTCCTCTTCTGAATCTCGGTGGCATTTTGATCCTGACAACATAAACAAGGAAAACAACAAAGAAACATATAAAGAACAAAGTAAAACAAATTAGGATTTGTCCTAAGTTCATTGTCTAGACTCAGAAGTCGAGGAATGTGCAAACTGTGTCATTGAGATTAAACACAAAAGGCTAGTGTTTAATTCACTCAATGTTGGCTCTGATACCAACCTGTCACACCTCGATATTTCCACGTATTACCGGTGTGCCCGGTGGGGAGTATCGTGACGTAGTTAATATCATCATAGTCAAAAAACACAATTTAATGCACAGCGGAAGCAAAAGATAACAACATTACAAACTGAATGAAAGTAATATCTAGTATTACAAAAACGGTCGCAAAGGATCCACAGGCGGATCAAAGTTAAAAGAAACATTGTTCAACAGATTTATAAACATCTAAACTTGCAAGACTCTTTATTGATGCTAGGGTAGCCAGCCTATTCCGTCTAGTACCTGCACTTAGCCTTTTTGGAAAATACGTCAGTTTACACTGGTAAATACAATTAACTGACTCATTTTGAAAACATTTAAGAAAATTAACTTGAATGCGCAAGGCACAAAATATCTTTTATAACTTGGGACAATTATTATAAAAATAATATTGTATACAGATTTATATGTTCGTCGTCCGTCAGGGCCGGTTAGAAGAGCCGGACAAGATTAACTGACACACCACAGGTATAATACCCACAAGGAATTTCCTTATTGTGGAGTACCTTTTTACATACGCAACTGTCAGGTGTATGCCTACACCCCGTGCTTAAGTCGTGGCCATTTCAATGAATGAGCCGAGGATATCCAGGACATGGTCATTAACCCCCCAAAGGCCATATACCAAACAAAACAGATTAAAACGGGTTATGTAAATATATTAATCACAATCTGATTTAAATAACTACACACCCGACCAAGCGGTATTATTATAATACCGTATCCCAAGCCCGTATAACAGAAAATAAGTTAAAAGTATTTACCTGAGCAAATTTATACAATTTATCCCAGCCGTATACAATCAAGCAAGTACAGGTAGCTTTTACTGGTCCCCTAAATCTGGAAATGAAGGTTTTAATAACCTATTAGATTCCTAACGGGTCTTAATTAAGCCTAAACTTAGACCAGTTAGTTTTCAAGGAAGATATACGGTTCAAAACGCATGATTAAGCGAAGACCGGAATAGAATGTGGTTTAGACCCGACAAGTATGGAGACTTGTATAATATGGGTAAACCAAACACATTCTGGATTTTGAGACAAAAATGATGAGGTTTGACCCGTTTCGGTCAATTTATGCAAACTAGTTACATAAACCGTACCGAACGCGAAGAATGCTTAACCGGTAAACAAATGAGTCATGAACATGTTTCCTAAGTTAATATGCCTTAAATATGTTGTGATATCAGTAGGATGCCTTCCATTATGCCCAAAATGGATTTAAATTCAAATTATGCCCCGTAGGGGTATTTTGGTAATTTTAAAGCTTTTAAAAGAGATTAAATATTAATCTGAGGTTCAGGTCTGATATAATCAGTAAAAATAATTAATTTTGCAGGTCATATCAGTAGGTTATTGCTTATATGTGAAATTTATTATTTATAACCAAACTATGCACCGAAGGGGCATTTTGGTAATTTCACATAAGCTTTAAGGTCAAATTTGGAAATCCGAGTTTAAAACTTTTGCTTACTGTTAAATTATAAAAATTTACTAAAAACATCAGTAGGTATTAAGTCTCATATGATAAAAATAGTTTTAATCCATACTATGCGTTTAAAACGCGTAAAAGTCGGTTTTAAGCGATTTTCGGGTTAAAATAGGAAATCTGAGTTGTTGATCAGTTTATAAAGTTCAAAATATTTTATTTGTCATATAAAATCAGTAGCAAAAAGTTTGGTATCAAAATGTTATGTGAAACTCATTTTATTCAAGAAAAGGGTATAACCGACAATTACCGAATTAAAGCTAGAACCCTATGTTATGCTCAGCTTAAAAATAAATAAAAATCTTCAAAAATCCCGAAATATTATATTACATCAGTGGGTAAAAAGATTGGTGTCAAAATTTGGGTTTAGATAGGCTATATGCTAAATTGCTAATAATGTCGTTTAATTAATAAAAAGCTTTCCATTTACGCTATTGAGCATAATTCCTAATCTAGACCTCAAACTGATGTCAAATTTTTAGGGTAAGTTTATAAATCAGTAATAAAGGTTTCTATTCTCTCACATTTTCAAAAATTTCGTTTTAAGGTCAAAAGGGCATAATGGTCAACTTTTAGGCATATAACGGAAACATGCAAATGAATCGGATAAATTAGGAACCAAGTTTGTATAATCACAGAGGGTTATACTAACATATAACCTGGTCCTAATGGAACTCTAAGGCACGTCTAAACTAAGCTAAATCGGGTCAGAACTTAAAGTCAAAGCAAAAGTCTACTTTTGCGACTTTCGGTTCCGAACCGAGCCTATACTCAAAATTGTCGGGTTGAACATGCTTAGACATGTTCTTACATTAATTACCAAGTTATATATGTGTCAAAACAGGTTCCTTAGCTTCTACATTGTTAATTATATGTTTATTTGAAAATTAGCTTTCTGTTGACTTTTTATAATTAAGTTTGACCCGACAATTGACCTATTTAGAGTGGGAATCAGAGGGTGCCCTTTTAAGGGTTTATTACCCACATAATTACCAACTCATAGCCACTTTCAATTTGAAAAATGCCTGGACCATTAGTGACTAATCACTAAGTCAAACCTTAATTACGATAAGTTTGACTTTTGGTCATTAAACTAATTAAAACGGAAATTAAGAAGTTAAGGACACTTACAAAGGTCCTAAGCACGATTTTGGAACTTAAGGAAACTTGTGTGAAGATCAAAAAGCTCCAGAGAAGGTCTTGAAGTAAGTTGCAAATGAGCAAGTGAAATATTGCAACATGAAGCTCTATATATAGTGATTTAGATGCAACAAGATCATCACACATAAGTCTACAAATGTTTCCTGATGATCCGATGTGTCCCTATGCATGTAAAACCACTGGCCAAACTCTTGTATTTCAAAAACCATGCAAGTAAGGCGGTGCAACCTGCTGTAACAGGCAACTGTCCATTTTTTTACTGCCAGCGACTGCCTTACGGACCGTAAGCAAAAATGCATGCGGTCCGTATCCACCGCTTGCAGACCGTAAGCCAAAACTGATATGGTCCGCATCCGTCTCTGATTCGGAATGCCCAGTTACAACCTTGCGGACCGTAAGCCTTAGGCCATGCGGTCCGTATCCGATGGCCAGAAGACAAAAACTTGAAAACTTTTAAGTTTTGACCATGAAATCTTTCATATTTCGAATCTTTGGTTATTAATGGCAGAAAAGGACCATATTTTCAGACCTGAGACACCTTGGGAGTGTGGCCATGCAATGGCATTGACTTGAGGTCTTTGAAAAAAAAGCCAAAGTGTGAAGATTTGTCGTGTTTGCACCTAGGATTTCATTTCTTTTCAATTTGAATTATTTACCACATTAGTTAACCGGGTTTGAATGTACATCAGATGTCTATAAAATATAATAAGGTTTGGGATTTATAAATAGGTAACTCAGAGGTATTAATTAACATGTTGACACTTTTAATCCTACCATATATCTTTCAACTTGATCCGGGTTTATAACACGTTTACCTTCCATGACACGTGTCTTTATAATATTGGTTGTGACTTTACGAGGTGTTACATAAAACTTGTATAACTGATAAAACATCTGAGTTTTAAGTTATAGAAACTATTTATGCATTTTAGTCGAAAAGTTCATGTTTTACGTAATATGCTCGACTTACAATTCAACTAGTAAACGTGATTGTCCGAAGGTTTGATTGCAGAGGGATGATACCAACGTTATTACAACCACGTAGGAAAGTTCAGATTTAACGTAACCTTGACCAAAATGGTCAAAAGCTAACGTCAAACATAAAGTCAATTGTTTGACTTTATCTTCAAAATAACTAAATAAAATGAAATTGCACTAATGTAAACTGTTGGTGCACGAAATGTCTGTTGACTACGTATACATTGAGTCTTAGGTCAAGATAAGTCAAAATAGGAGCTTGAAAGTCAAAATTAGGTTTAATGTATAGGTTTCGCTCATGTGTACATGTTAAGTAGTAGGTTTCGCGTATATGGTCCAATGTGGTTTCGCTTATCAGTCATCAAGGGGTTTCGCTCTTATGGACTGTCATAAGAGCGAAATCATTCACACTATATATAGTCAGTATAAGCGAAATAAGTTCATTCAGTGAGTAACTTGGAGCGAAACCTGGTCATATGCTTTGTAACGGAACTCTGTCAAAATCAATTTAGAAAGCATAAAAAGAGAAGGAATTGAAAAGGAAATGTAGGATCGTGTCGCGACCTAAACGAGTCGTTCGGAAGAGCTCAAATCCGTTTCAGAGGCGGAAACAAAGAAACGAACGTGTACACAGCTTGAATCACACTTTAAACCTCTTGTATATTGATTTTACAGCGTTTACAGTTACAAGGAACACCGGCAATACCTCGGTATCAAATCTGGAATCCATTACAAATGAAATGACATTCAACCTATATATACTATTGCCGGTTCGCTCATAACGACATAAACCACAAAAGCGGACCACAATCATTGTACTTAAAAGCGAACCTCCATGTTAACCGCAAAAGCGAACCTCCCTGTTGACTTTCAAGCGAACCTTATCACTGAACCTTCAAGCAAACCTTTCTATAGAACCTTCAATTGAAGACACCTTATTGGACCTTTTAATGGTCCAATCAAACCAAACGGCCACTACAACAATTTTCAAAACCTTTGATCTTTGTCGTTTACTGTATCTTTAATGATAATCATAATATAATGATGACACAAGTATGATGTCATCATTAAACATGATGACATCATGCTTGATTAGATTCGCAACGCAACCCGGACTCGACATTAGACGAAGACGACAGATGACTGCACCAACAGACTCCCCCTCAGATGTTGACGAGTCTTAAGTGTCGAGTCTTCAACGACTTCAGTCTTTCTCACAGTGTAAGCATCCTCAAATCTTTCTCTTCTCTTTTCATCATCACCAACAGACTCTCCACGAACAATCTCTACTTAGATGTCTTCAGACTCCCCCTTTCGATATGCTGGGATCGCTGTCTGGCATGTTGGAATCACAAAGTCTTCAAGTATTGGAACCTGGTTCTCTATCACTTCGAAACCTGCACATCCTCTACCTCACAAATAAATTTTCTGATGATAACTTGTAAAAATCTAATGAATCATTCGAAAAAAAAATTATACAATCAAAGAATGATTTTACAATGTTAATCTTTGAAGAACCACTTGAAGATATATCATTTTTATTTTCAAAACAACACACTCTCCCAAACCATTTGTTCATCAAGTTTAGCACTCGGAATTTTGAAAATCAACTTTTCAATATCAGTTGTCGAAAATCTTTTTGACTTTTTCAAAAACTTTATGCTAAAACACACTGAAAATCTTTTTGGATTTTTGACATAAGAGAAATAAAATGCTGTAAAGAAATATTTACAAACATTATTTTTGAGAGTTTGTGTAAGAGGATCATATTTGCTTATGAGACAAATCACCAACACCGTTAAGCTTCATTTCATATTAAGATTTAAACAATTTACCTAGATTGTCAGTATATTTGTCCACTTAAATTTTCACACAAAGTTTAACTATTCCGAGATACGATATTAATGTTTTAAGCACTTAAACTTATCCGTGTGTCCCACTACTTGAATATACTCCCGTATCCAGATCCCAATATTCAGTCTTACAGGTGAGTATACCACAGCTGATATCTGTAAGGGGTTAGGTGCGAAACCGTGAGAGCTCAGGTCAGAACTTCCGTTCAGCAGAGAGATGACGGCTCGACTTTTGGTGGGTCCCCTTTAGAGGATCTTTTTTACAACAGCAATGACTATCAATTTTATTGTTTTATCGATTTGCTGAGGGCGGCGCTTTTTCAAGCATTTGCAGAAAGTATTATCCGGGGACTAGGTCAGTATTTCCATACAGCAGAAGTCCCGGGATAATACCCCAGATATCACTGAGCATAAAGACCTAGTATCTCAGAATAAGGGATCTTTCAAACAAGATTTCAGGGGTTACATATATATCCAAGCAGTTTTGTTAACCCACAGAACAAGCAAGTTTAAAAATTTATGTTTATATCTCGTCACAGTTTATTAAATGTGCAAAAATCTACTGACACATCCACAGTAAGATTGTTTAACACTTTTAAACTTTCCAAATCTTTAGCATGTTGTGATAGTCCACTGATGTACTATCATTTCCTCTTTTTCACAACAAATTCATTTTTGGATTTTATCATGTTTTTGTCTTTTTCAAATTTTCTAATGTTTCTGGATTTTCTGAAAATTTCTACTCCCCCTAAAATGCAAACACATTAACGAAAATTGAAAACAAACTGTACAGAAACATGACAACCGATATCAAATCGCATCAATTCACCATTCACTTTGGCATAAACAATCAGAACTCCCCCTATCAACAAACTATTTTCTCATTTAGATTTCAAAACACTTAAGTTTGTTTTAATCAAAATGATTGTTCCGGAAAATAAGTTTGGTTGATTTTACCACTTGTAAGTATATCAATACTAAGTTCGGGGATGTGGTTCATCATCTTGTCTCTCAATCACTTGAAGGAAAATGCAAGTACAAATTAATGTCCTTGATTTACCATATGCACAAGTTATGCACAATCAAATCTACTAACCACTAGTAAACAAACTCAAACAAACCTTTTTACCGTTTGCATGATTGACATTACCGTAGTAAATTCCTCAAGAAAGATGCCGATACCTGCTCCTCACTTACCAACCTGGAAGCTCCAGCATAGTCCTTTAACCTGTAAAATTTTTACAATTTTAAACACTTTCAAATCATCCTAATTAAACATGAAAGATGCCGATTCCTGATCCACAATATAAACTTGGGATCTCCGGCAAGTCCGGTGTTTTACTCAAACATAATGTCCACCCAAGCCTCACCAGCCTTGGGTGACTTTGGAACACATCTGTCCCACCAACATTTTGATTTATAAAATTCTTTAGCACCCTTTACCTTCTTATCAACCATCTTCCCAAAAATATGTTTGACTTTCCCGTTGAAAGCCTTCTCAACATCAAATTCTCCTTTATCAGCGAAGAATTGATTTGAAATTTCAACCTTTCCAACTTTCTTCATCAAATTTTCTTTTGACAATTTCGGAAAATTCTCATCGTTCACCACTGGAACGGAATTCACAATCCTTTTATCAACCAATGACTCCTCTGATTTTATGGAATCAGATTCATTGTCAGAATTACCTTCAGATTTAACAACCCATTTTTGTTTACTTAAATCACCTCTTCTTTTGTAAAACCTTTTTGAACTTTCTCCTTCCTCAGAAGTAGAATTTTCAAACTTTTTAACAAATTTTACAGATTGTTCTTTCTTATCAACACAAGTTTTTCTCAAAATAGAATTAGAAGAAACTCCCTGTTTTTGGTAGTTGGGCTTGGGGCAATTCCATGCTATGTGTCCAACATCTTGACATTTGAAACAGGTTCTTCTGTCAACTCTTTGAGCAGATTTTCTCACATTCTTCTTTACTTCAGCAAGAAACTCTTGATTTGACTGCTTCCAGAAAGGTTTCTTCTACTCATCTTCAGAACTTCCACCTGAAACAAATTTTGTTTTTGGTTTATAAGTTTTCTGATTTTTATAATTTTCTGAAGAATTGAAACCAAGACCTTTCTTTTTGAGATTACCATTATGGTTTGGTTTCTTTCGATAACCTGAACCATAATCATAACCCTTTTTCTTGTTCAATCTCTGTTGAACTCTTGAAGTGTACTTTTTAGGTTTTTCAGCAAGATTTAAATCTTTTATTTCAGAAATATTAATTTCTGTTAATTTGAAAACCTGTTTAATCATTTCAGTTTTGACACTTCTTATTGGAAATTCCTCATCAGAATATAATTTGTCTGAATCATTCAACGTATATGCTACTTTGATTGATTCGTCATTCAAATTAGATTTTGATAACAGGAATTCTTTATTGTAAACCCTCTTAACCAGCGAACTCGGACTTTTCTCAGACGAACTCGAACTATCAGACTTAGA
The DNA here is from genome assembly GCF_002127325.2 of Helianthus annuus. NCBI lineage: Eukaryota > Viridiplantae > Streptophyta > Magnoliopsida > Asterales > Asteraceae > Helianthus > Helianthus annuus. Next base: position 108,711,879 of record NC_035448.2, read on the forward strand.
CTCCGACTTTGACTCTTCATCCATATCCAACACCTGATCGACAACTTTCTTAACTAACTCAGACTCATGATCAGTGTCAGACGCTGTGAATGTAACATCAATATTGTCTGGTAATTCATCAGTGATTTCAGACTTTAATTTGATGTTTAGAGCCTTGTCTACTTGTTCCTCATTTGGTTTCCTGGGGGAATAACTCTCAAAGATAGGAGGCGGACATCGGTTATACTTGACACTTGATTTCTTACCAGTATCCTCTTCTTTTCCTTTCTTCTTGAAAGCTTCAAGACCTGCGACAGTAGGATAAACACGATCAATCAGATAATCACAAGTAGTATAACTCAAAAGTAATCTGTTGATCCTTTCACTCTCGATTCTCTCAAGTTCCAACTCCTTCTTCAAATTTGCACAATCTTCAATATAATCATTAATAACACTTTGCTTTGTCATCAAAGTTGCACTCATCTTGTCATTTGCTTTTTCAAATTCTGCATTTGCTCTTTTCAAACTGTCAACTGTCCTATTCAGTACATCGTATGACTCTTTCACATACTTCACATCTGACAGTAAATCTTCCATAATCTTCTCTAAATCGGCAATCCTTTTGTCTTTCTCATCACAGTCTTTGCAAGATTCTGAACATTTCTCACAAGGCTTAGTAACTTCAACCACCTTTTCAACTATCTTTTCGACTTTGACAGTCTTTTCGACTTCTACAAGTTTCTCGACCTCAACCATCTTTTCGACAATCTTTTCTACTTCGACCACCTTTTCAACTTCAACTATTTTCTCAACTTCCACGAGTTTCTCGACTTCGACAATTTTCTCCACTACTTTCTCTACTTCAACAATCTTCTCTATTGCAATCTCAGCAGTTGCTTCATCTTTTGTTTCTACAGCTTCAGTCTTCGCCTTTTCATCAGCGAGTAACTTTGCTGCTTCTAGCTCTTTCTGCAATCGAGCAATCTTCTTCTGATTCAGCATCTCAACTTTATCTGCATAGAAAAAATTAAAACTGTCAGGATCAATGCTTTTTCTACATTTGTTAAGATACTCTTCCTCATCATCCGTATCAACATCACTTCCAAGATCTGGAAATATAGGAATCCTTTTTTGACAATCCTCATTTTGATCCAGAATCCTGGTAACAAGTGCAACATCAGATTTAGTTCCACTAGGTATATACTTGTCCCAGCTAAATCCCTGTGCAACAAACTCATCACTTTGATCTATTATCCCACAATAAGCTTTCCTATTAGCTTCTTCAATCATTCTCCCATGAGCAGTTTGCGGTTCCTTTTGTTGAGGTTTTTGATCGATTTGATGAAAGATTGATTTCTGATAATAATTGCTCTTTTCTTGACTACCAGTTGACTCTTGGTTCTTACATTCTCGTTTAAAGTGACCTTTTCCTTTACATCGGAAATAGGTAACCTTCGACTTGTCAAAACCAAGTGGAGAAGCAGCCATTCCTCGGAACTCGTCTCTGCCAGTAATCTGTTGAAATTTTTCAGCTCTCCTGCAGGCACTAGCTAAGCACCACTTCACATCCATCAGCTCAAGCTCTTCTACATCGATTTGGTCGTAATCTTCTTTTGTAAGCATCGGATTACCAATCCTTCCAGCAATCAGACTTTCATACGACTCTAACATGGCTACAAGAGATGCCATGTGTTGCTTTGCCACCTCAGGAGAAAGACTTTGACCATTCTGGATGTTCAGTGTCACATTGCACGGCAGATTTGTAGAATTTTGCTTTTGAGGGCTAGGTGTGTTGTTGTTTGGATCAAAGCTTGAGAATGACGAAGTAGATCCACCACTTTGAGTTGTAGTACTTGCATTTGGACTTGCAGAACCATCAGCACTGAATGCAGTACTAATCTTTGGACTTTGACTGGGAGTGGTCTCAAACTTGTTCCCTCGATAGTACAGACTGACATCTTGCTTTGCATTTGGATTTGTCATGATAGCTGTCTTTTGAATATCCAGCTCCTGCTCTTCGATTTTCTGAATAAACTGAGCTAAATTCATACTCTCGGACTTTCTCATAAGTTTCACAACCATCAAATATGTTCCCCACTTGTGCTGTGGTAACGCCTCTGCTAATTTATCAACCCACTCATCGTCCTCTTTCTTGATATCCAACCTACCCATTTCCAATACCAAATGACAATACCTATCAATGGTTTGTTTTGTAGTTTCATGATCGAAAGCTATAAACATATCAAATGATTTCTTCAATAATGCCTTTTTGTTTTTGATCATATCAGCACTCCCTCTGAATTTCTGAATCAACGCTTCCCAAATGGATCTAGCTGTTCCGTTATGTTGAAGTAAGACAAAAATGTCTTCTTTAACTGCTTGCTGAAGGATGCTGATCATCATCTTCTCACTTGTGTATTTCAACTTGTCAGCTTCTGTAAAATCATTGAAACCCTTTTCCAAGCCACGTTCATTCTTTGGCTTCTCGTAATCTTTCAGTAAAGAACACCAAGCGTCGAATCTGTAAGCTTGAACCCAGTTCTCGAATCGATTCTTCCAACCTTGAAAATCTTCAATGTACATGAGTTTCGGTGGTTTTTGGTGAGTTCCCGTCTCATTCTCATTATACAACGCTTCAGCAGGAGTTACAGGGGCAACGGGTGTCGCGAACGCATTGTAGAACTCTTCAGCCATGTTTTAGAACTCAGATAATGCTTCGGGAAATACCTGATAACACACAAACAAAAACACAATCAGTTTAAAGATTTATCAATTAATAGAACCGAAATGAGACTTGAACTGATGAATTTTCTGTGCGAACTGAAGGTTGACACAATGAGCGGACAGATATGACCAGGATCAAATACGAATGGCGTGACCCTTTTTCGTGTAGACTGACTGACTTTCAAATGATCTGATGAATACGGCAAACGAACTGTACAAAATTCAAATGATCTGGAATTCGTACAACCAGGAGACGATTTTAACCACTCCAAGTAAAAAGATGACTTTTTCAAGCAAATTGAATAACTCGTGTGATCTAATGAACCCAAACTTCAAACAACCTGACTGAACTGGTGTAAATTGAATTAGATGTGGACAATATCAAACCTTGAGCCGAGATTTACACATAACAATTTTGTAATTGATGTTGATATATGAAGCTCACCATAAAAATATTCTTTCAAAATTATAATGTATTTAATAGGATCTTACAATACACTACCCAACACTTCAAATCAACTATTACATGCAACCCAACTATTACATGCAACTGTCATTTTATAGTTTTCATTCAACGATTGGGCCGTTATCCTTTTTAACATGTAATCGTACCAACACACGAAACCTATGTTGCTTGTGTCAAAAGATTTTAGGTAACAAATAACGTTTTAATATTCAACACATTTATCAATCTGTGAAACACGGCCTTCCATGTACATTTTAGTGGACCGCAAATTCCAACTAAACCACAACGTGATTGGCCCGAAGATTGGGCCAGTGATTTTCAAGTGGCGGTTACCTTTTTTAAAAAAAACACTTATATTCAATAAATGTTCAGACAAAGTACATACTGCATTGGGCGGCTATATATATTTTTAACATCCGATTGGGCCACAATTTTGATGGTAGGCTTCACTGAGTGGCCGACAATCACTTGAGTATGATAGGGCCTTTTGGGCGGTGAAAATATTAACAAGACATGGGCCGATGAAACCACTAGATTGATATTAAATTTTTTTTTTAAACAGATTGCTTATATAAATGGGCGGCACTTGTTAATTCCGATTGGGCCTCTGTGCATAATGGGGCGGTGAAACTTTGTTTTTTTATGAATAATGGGCAGCAACAAGAATATTTGTTTTCACATGTAAACCTTGATTACCTCAACCTTGTTTAATGTTTGTACACAATACACAAGGCACTTTATCAAACGGTTCACCTAACTTAATGCATTATCACATGAGATACTGAAACACTTTAAATCTGAATTAGACTATGATGGTCATAAAAGCGAAACAGATTAATGTCTTATAAGCGGACCACAAATTGCACTAAAAGCGGACCTACTATTGTTCCAATGAGCGGACCAAGAATGATGAAACCACTTGAGCGAACCTGATTAATTTTTATAAGCGAGCCAGAAATTTGACCAAATAAGCGAACCACAAAGTACTTATTTGGAGCGGACCTCGTGTTCTAAAAGCGAATCTATAATGACGTCAGCAACGAACGAACCGAGTGCAAGCGAAAGCTCAATTTGAATCAATTTTAAGCCGATTTTAGTTCTGAAATCTTCCAGGTTTTGTTAATACATGATTACGCATACACTGTGTGAATTTAAAGCGATTCTAACCGTAAAAAGTTCTGTTTTTTCGAAAAAGAAAGGTGTAGAAGCAGAAAAAGTGATGAAAACGAGCTGTTTTTGCGAGATCTCTTCCTCCTTGGCTCTGATACCAATTGTAGGATCGTGTCGCGACCTAAACAAGTCGTTCGGAAGAGCTCAAATCCGTTTCAGAGGCGGAAACAAAGAAACGGACGTGTACACAGCTTGAATCACACTTTAAACCTCTTGTATATTGATTTTACAGCGTTTACAGTTACAAGGAACACCGGCAATATCTCGGTATCAAATCTGGAATCCGTTACAAATGAAATGACATTCAACCTATATATACTATTGCCGGTTCGCTCATAACGACATAAACCACAAAAGCGGACCACAATCATTGTACTTAAAAGCGAACGTCCATGTTAACCGCAAAAGCGAACCTCCCTGTTGACTTTCAAGCGAACCTTATCACTGAACCTTCAAGCAAACCTTTCTATAGAACCTTCAATTGAAGACACCTTATTGGACCTTTTAATGGTCCAATCAAACCAAACGGCCACTACAACAATTTTCAAAACCTTTGATCTATGTCGTTTACTGTATCTTTAATGATAATCATATTATAATGATGACACAAGTATGATGTCATCATTAAACATGATGACATCATGCTTGATTAGATTCGCAACGCAACCCGGACTCGACATTAGACGAAGACGACAGATGACTGCACCAACAGGAAAAGCTGTTGTAACTTTGTGTACATTGATTCCGCCTTTATACGCAAAGATGAACGTTCTCTACTGACTGTTTAGGGTCACAAACCGGTCCAACAAGTGGTATCAGAGCTCAGGACGAGGAGTTCATACTACTACAGCTTGATTCTACCAGATTCTCTCATTTCTACTTACTTTCTCTCATACTTTTTCGATTTGAACTGGTTCCTACGGTTGAAATGGCCTGATTTTTGAGTATAACGTGTAAAACATACAATTAACAAACCCTAGAAAGAATCAGATTAAAATACGGCCTAAAAATGGTAAAAACTGATTAAAAACTAGGTTTCGCTTATTCGGACATCGAGGGTTAATCTCTTGATTTCGCTCATACGGACATTCTAGTTGATTGATTTCGCTCTTAGGACCTAATTTCGCTCATTTGACAATCAAGGATTTCGCTCATAAGTCACCTTAATTTCGCTCATACGGACATTAATTTCTTGATTTCGCTTATTTGGACAATCAGGTTTCGCTCATAGGGCCAGTGTCTCCTGATTTCGCTTTTGTGACACTGCTATTTCGCTTATCTGTCACTTTCAGACTAATTTCGCTTATCAGTCACATATACTGATTTCACTTATTTGTCACAAATAGGTACATTCAAGATGGATAACATATTCTTGAACCCGTTTAGCGATATGTATGCATTCTCTGGAAATTCTGGAAATGATGATACTTCGTCAAGCAATACGAATGAGAATCCGCCGAATGCGAAGAAAAAGGAAGCTTGGGAATCTGAAAGTGCTTTTGGAACCTTCAATAAACCTCCAAAGCTAATGGCTATCGAGGAATACAGTCGGTGGTCAAGAAAGTTTGAAGATTGGTTGATGGCATTTGCATTTCCCAGCTGGAGGAGTCTGAAAAACGGTTATCAAGATGGAAACAAAAATGGTGAAACTTTAACATCAGCTGAGGAGATTGAATCATTTGTGGCTGAGCAAAAATGTGTGGCATTGTTATTTCAGTCCGTACGGGAGGACATAATCTCATTGATCTATTATTCAAATGCAAAAGATCTCTGGAAAAAGCTAGAAACTAAATGTCTAGGAAGTGCTGAAATAGTGAAAAGTAAAAAGAAACTTCTTAGGAAAGAATTTGATTTATTTGGCTGTTTAAAGAATGAATCGGTGTCAAAGATGATCGAGAGGTTTGGACATTTGAAACTGGAGCTAGCTAGACATGAAATTACGTATTCTAACGATGAGCTAGTAGACAAGTTGTTCGATTCATTACCAGACGAGATGGATTGGAGATATTATGCACTGATGCTGAAGAACACTATCGAGCCTAAAAAGTTGACTGTGGATTTGTTGATTGAGAGACTTGAAAGTCACAAGCTGGAACTGAAGAAGACATACAAAGTCAATCACTCATCTTACCAGCAGAATTTGGATTTGTATTATCCAAAAAGCATGATGCCAAAAGCAACTTCTCCCAAAACTGCTTTTTCTGCTAAGAATGTGTCCACAGCAAGCAAAGAAAGTCAAAGCAATCAAAGCAGTGGAAATCGCAGTGGTTATCACAGTGGATTTTTATCATCTGCAAGTCATTCTGATGCAAAGAATCGGTTTCAATGCAACATCGCAATAGACTTAAAGAATGCTCAGAATTTTGATGAGGAGTCGGCTAAACAGCAGATGATCTTTCTAGCATCTGTGTTGGAATCGTATGAAGGGTTAGTAGCAGGGAAGATAGGCAACACCAACCTAATGAAAGAGGACTATGATCAAATAGATTCTGAAGAAATGGAATTAATCGACATTCGTTGGTGCATGGCCAGTGCTGTTCGTCGAGCACAACGTTTCATGGAAATTACCGGCAGAAAGTCAATTGGTGGTCCATCTACCAAGCTGGGGTTTGATAAGTCCAAGGTGACATGCTTCAAGTGTAAGCAGAAAGGTCACTTCAAGCGAGAATGCAGAAACGCATATGCTGATGAGTCGGAGAACCCTTTCAGAGAAGACTATTACAAGAAGGCGATATATCATCAAAATAAATCCGAGCCGCCCAGATTGAAGCAGGTTGAAGACAACAAAGAGAAATCTAGAGCACTTGCGGTGATTTATGATGATGAGGGTTATGATTGGAGTGAAGAGGTTCTACCAGAGGAAGATGCGGTTGGTTACGCGTTCATGGCGAAAAATGAACCTATTCCTTGGAAAGATAACCGAACTGAAGAGCAGAAGTATAAACACAGAAAAATATTGGCTAAAAACAGAATAATTCGAATATCTGGTATCTATCTGGAAGCGAAGAGAGCGAGAAGATGGGATCCGGACAGGGAGTGTTATCTTGATCAAAATGGAAATATTGCAGTTGATGACAAAACTCTTGATCTGGAAGCAATAATCAAGGAGTTCAAAGATGAGGATGATTATTGGCAGAATAAATGGTGGGGAACTGGAGACGAGAAAGAGAAAGAAGAGATAGAGAAGGCAAAGAAAGTTGACACTGGGGTTATTGACACAACGCAGGAGTTAACTGCTGAAAACCTCGGAAAAATGGCTGACAAAGTGCTGGCTGCTAAGGCACTTGAGGTAGACTCTAACTCCGTGTCTGAGTCAAAAAGCCAGGTCAGTTCAAACTTGTCAACAAATGTGTCAGGTAAGAAAATTGATGGAAATGTTGATTGTAAAAATTGCATCAAAGAATGCAAATTTTGTAATACAGTCACGTATCTCAACGGTAAGAAAGTTGAAGATCTGACAGCAAAAGTCAGAAGCGTTGAGAATCAAATTCTTGATCGTGACAAAAGAGTTAAAGCTTCAACTGAACGGATAAAAGAATTAACTAACCAAATTGAAAATGATAAAATTGATCATGAAAGAGTTAAAAAAATGAAAAGTTAATTCTTGAAAACCGTCAGATTTCTGAAAAGTTTGAAAAACTCAAAAGCACAATGAAAGATAATGATGATCGAAATGGTAAAACTTATAAAGAAAACATTCAACTAAAAGTAGTGCTTAGAGTAAAAGAAGAATCAATCAACCAACAACTGGATGAAATCGCTAAACTGAAACTTAAATTTCAAGAGGCTGAAATCGAAAACGAGCGAATCCAGTTAAAGCTTAACAGTTACAGCTCCGCAAGCTTTGTTTTGCAACACATTGTTCCCAAACCTATCGGGAAAAACAAAGCTGGCGAAGATGTTTATTCTGATGGAACCAGGGTGGGTTTTCATAGAGTTCCTCCGCCGATTTTGGATAATTACACGAAAAAGCAATCTGGGTTGGTTGAAATTGGAGAAGAAAGTGAAATGAATCTTCCGGATTCAATTGATGTCACGTTCGCATCTTCCAATGATGATAGTGTCCAAAATGATATTGTAAAAGGTGTTGTTGAAAATGTGCTAAAAACGGATAATGACACTACTGAGGAAGATGGATGTTTCTTGGACAAATACATTCCGAAACAAAAGTCCAAGAACAACTTAAATGAAGAATCAAATCTTGTCATGTACAAGATGTTGGGTTCAGATAAGTTGTTTTCGGATTCTGAGTTTCCGATTGAGAATGTTAATGTGAACAAATTGACAAATGTTTTCAAGTTGGTCGAAGTTGAGTTATCAGAAGTGAACATTCTGAGTCAAACAAAGAGAAAAATGAGTTTTGAAAAAGATAAATCATACTACAAGAAATCTGTTGTTCCACCGCGTTTTTATAATAACAATCGAAATAACTGGTCGGGTGGTTATCAGGGTGGTAAGAATTATCAGAGAAGAAACGTTCATAACAAGAGGTTTGTTGAGAAGAAAAAGTTTGTGAACAGTTCGAGTTCGCTTGCTGATGAGGAAAAAGAATTTTTTTCAAAATCAAATGAAGAGTTCTTTGAGAAGAGAGCTTCACAGGCTCAGTCTGAAGGCACAAGTCGAGTGGTTGATACTCGAACATGCTTCAGATGTAATCAAGTTGGTCACATTGCACGAAAGTGTACCAAGGTGAAGCCTAAGACTGAGACTGTGAAGACTCAAAAGAAGAAAGTTAACGAGAAGGGTAAAGCACCAATTGTTGTTGAGAAAAAGAGTGTGAAAAATGACAATGTCAAAGTGAAAAATGAACCCGTAAAGAAGTCGGTAACTAAAAATGACAAATTTTACAAACGGGTTGCATTATCTCAACAAGTTTGGAAACCAAAAACTGAGAAAAAGATTTCACCTTCTGAGGATACAATTCCAATTGATTATGATGCAAATTTTCCACCTCTGAAGGCTGAAAACTTTAAAATTCAAGTTGCGAGAGTTAAAACTGTCAAGGTTACACCCAAGGCTGATGAGGCTTGGGTGGACACCATGTTTGACTAAGCAGTTTGAATTGCCGGAGCTTCCTTGATCGCGAAGCATGAATCGGCATCTTTTATTGAAGTGTTTAAATCATGTTGTTACATGTGCAGGATCTTCCGAGATTAGTTTCACGTTGGATTATGGACAGTGGAGCGTCTCGACATATGACAGGGAAGACTGCGTTGTTGTATGATGTGAGAAATATCAATGGTGGTTACGTTGGTTTTGCGGGTAATCAAGGAGGAAGGATTATTGGTGAAGGAACGTTATCCAACGGGATTGTGACGTTTGAAAGAGTTAACTACATTGCTGAGCTAGAGAACAATCTGCTGAGTATTTCGCAGATCTGTGACAGGATGTATACCACTCACTTCACTGATAAAGAATGTTTGATCTTGAAACCAAGATTTGTTATCCCTGAGGAATGGATTATCATGAGGGCACCGAGAGTTAATGATCTGTACGTGTTGGATATGAGCGTAGCTACTACAACCACGGGTCAAGCTCATTGTTTTGTGTCCAGAGCAACTGAAAAAGAATCGAGATTGTGGCACCGGAAGATGGGACATATACATCTTAGAAAAATGAATCATTTGGTGCACAATGATTTGGTTACAGGAGTTCATGTCAAAGGTTTTCATCTAGAAGGGGAGTGCATTAGCTGTGTCAAAGGCAAGCAGAAGAAGAAGTCACACCCTACAAAGCAAGTCAATTCAGTCTCAAGACCCCTGGAGAGACCCCTGAGGGAATTTTCATTCACCAGACAAAGTACGTGTATGATATTCTAGAGAAATTTGGAATGTCAAGTTCTACTCCAGCTGCTACCCCACTTGCAACAAATCATGGGATTCACCCAGATCTCACTGGAGACAGGGCCGATGAAACGTTCTACCGTTCCATGATAGGTTCTTTGATGTACCTAACTGCTTCACGTCCTGATATCATGTACCCAACGTGCCTCGCAGCAAGATATCAATCTAACCCGAGAGCTTCGCACATGATTATTGTGAAGAGGATATTACGCTACCTGAAGGGAACTCCTACATTGGGGTTATGGTATCCTAGAACAGGCGACTTTACGCTCGAAGGGTATTCCGATTCGGATTTCGGATGCGGCAAAGTCAATACAAAATCAACAACTGAAGGATACCAGTTCTTTGGACCTAGATTGGTTACCTGGCAGTGTAAGAAACAAACGTCTGTGGCGTTATCTACATGTGAAGCGGAGTACGTTTCTGCTAGCAGTTGCTGCTCTCAGATCCTGTGGATACAGCAACAGATGCGCGACTACGGTTTGCAGTTTCTTAACACACCTCTTTTTGTTGATAATGAGGCCGCAATAAATATAACAAAGAATCTAGTACATCACGCTAAAACTAAACATATAGAAATTCGTCATCACTTTATTCGCGATTGCTTCGAGAAAAAGTTGATACGAATTGAGAAAATCCACACTGACGAACAGAAAGCTGATTTACATACCAAAGCTTTTGATAAAAATCGGTTTAAATATTTGTTAAAACTGAACGGTATGAAGCTTCTTTCGGTGTCGGATGGCATAATTGGCGTTGATGAGAGTACTGTTGCAGATGAAGATGAGAAACAATCTGCAATCGTTTGTCAATTTTTTACTTGTTTTGGTGTTTAGGGGGAGTAGATGTACATAGTATATTCAGAAAATACAAAAACAGTAAAAAATGCAAAAATACAAAAACATGATAAAATTTAAAAATCCAAAAACAATAGAAAACTGAAAAAGAGCTTGTGTAAAAAGGGAAAATGATAGTACATCGGCTAGACAATTACAGTATGCTAAAGAATTGTAAAGATTAAATGAGTTAAACAGTCTCACTAATGATGTGTCGATAGGTTTTCACACATTTAGTAGATTTATTCGGGATATAAACCTAAAATTTCAAACTTGTGTAATTCGTGAGGAACACTACTTGGATATATAGGTAACCCCTGAAATCTCGTTTGAAAGGTCCCATATTCTGAGATACTAGGTCTTTATACTCAGTGATATCTGGGGTATTATTCCGGGACTTCTGTTGTATGGAAGTACTGACCTAGTCCCCGAATAATACTTTCTGCAAATGCTTGAAATACAGCATCGCCCTCAGCAAGCTGATGAAACAATAAAATTGATAGTCGCTGCTGTTGTAACTAAAAGATCCTCTAAAGGGGACACACCGATAAGTTGAAGCCGTCATCTCTCTGCGTATACGGAAGTATCGACCTGAGCTCTCACGGCCCTCGCATTTAACCTCTGACAGATATCATTTGTGGTATACTCACCTGTAAGACTGAATATCTGGGATTCTGGATACAGGAGTATATTCAAGAGGTGGGACACATGAATGAGCTAAGTTCATAAGACACCTAAGTTGTATCCTGAATAGATTGAAATCTGTGTGGGAATTTAAGATGGATCAGTATATCGACAATCGAGGTGAATTGTTTAAGTTTGAGTATGAAATGAAGCTTAACGGTACTAGTAATTTGTCTGAAAAGCTGATATGATTCCCTGACACGCTCACCAAAAATAAGTTTGTAAATAGTTTAATTTCTGCAATTTAAGTTTCTGTATTTCATTTCTTAGTTTAGAACACTTTGTTAAAATCCAAAAAGATTTTATTTCTGCTTTATTTTTGACAAACCAAAGTGGAGAGTTAATCGTTGGATTCTCGAAGATTGAAGCAGATGCAGGAAAAGTTCTGAGCTGAAGAATGAGGAGAGCTTACTTTGTCGGAATTTGAGATGATTACAAAGTTAAAACAAGTTCATTAATTTGATGCTTGTTATTTTCAGAAAATGGTTGAAAATATTTTAACCAAATCAGTATGTTTTTGTCAAAAGATCAACCAAGGTCATTAAATTGGACTTGGTAGATTAGTTGAGTAATCAGGGTCATTAACTTGGACCTGAATACTTGAGTGGATTTCTAAAACTGATTGAATGTGTGTTTGTGTGAAAAGATAGTTTGTAATGATTGATGTTTGAGACACGGGTTTTGGACTTCATTATTCCCACGGGAGCAAATTGTCAAAGCTTGAACCAGATCAAGACCTCAGATTCTAGCATATTGAGAGGGGGAGTCTGTGAAAGGGGAGTCTGGATCAACAAGTCAAAGGGGAGTCTGAAGATGAAGCCATGTCAAGATCATGAACCTGTGAAGATAGAATGTTTATGATGTGAAGACAGAGAGTTGGAGAATAGACCAAGACTGATGACTCGGAGTTGAAGACTTCGTCAACATCCAAGGGGGAGTCTGTTGGTGCATGAAATGTCTGTTGACTACGTATACATTGAGTTTTAGGTCAAGATAAGTCAAAATAGGAGCTTGAAAGTCAAAATTAGGTTTAATGTATAGGTTTCGCTCATGTGTACATGTTAAGTAGTAGGTTTCGCTTATATGGTCCAATGTGGTTTCGCTTATCAGTCATCAAGGGGTTTCGCTCTTATGGACTGTCATAAGAGCGAAATCATTCACACTATATATAGTAAGTATAAGCGAAATAAGTTCATTCAGTGAGTAACTTGGAGCGAAACCTGGTCATATGCTTTGTAGCGGAACTCTGTCAAAATCAATTCAGAAAGCATAAAAAGAGAAGGAATTGAAAAGGAAAAGCTGTTGTAACTTTGTGTACATTGATTCCGCCTTTATACGCAAAGATGAACGTTCTCTACTGACTGTTTAGGGTCACTAACCAGTCCAACGTAAACACTTACTTGGAAGTGTTGAGCAGAAAGATCACTAAGAGATGAGTCCTCTTGTCCAGAGGATAGCTCCAAGAAGTGTTAGAGAAGAAGAGAGCAAATGAGCAAAGAATGGAGGATGATTCAAGGCCTATTTATACTTGAAGATGATGAAAGAGATCAAAGACAAGTGTTAGGATCAGTTATAGGATGTCCCCAAGTGTCCTTAGACGTGTAAGGAGCAGAGAAAGGTGGCGCAAATGCGAGAGATGTGGCAGAATGGTAGCTGGCCTTGGGCTGCAAGCAAATATGCCACTGGTAGTCCCTTACGGACCGTAAGGGTTAAGGCCTTGCGGTCCGTAAGGACCTTAAACGCGCTGCATTTTCAAACTGCTTACGAACCGTAAGCAGTAAAGCTTTGCGGTCCAGAAGAGACCCTCAGAATATGAATTTTTGAGAGTTTTACATGTTTAGTCCTTGGACTTTACATCTTTGACCATTTGGCACTTTTAGTCCCTCTCCTTCCTCGTAGTTGGGATTAGTCGGAGATTCGGGACGCGTTTTAGTTAACGCACAATAATAATATCTTTTTCTCCTTCCCAGAGTCGGGATTAGTCAAAGATTTAAACACATTTCAGTTAACGTTCAGTGTAAGTCTTCCTCCTTCCACATAATCGGAATTAGTTAGAGGTTTCTCCCTCCACGTAGTTGGGATTAGTTGGAGAATTTGACACATGACGTCACATAATTGGACGAAATTTTTGGGGTGTGACAACTTAACAAGAAGTTACACGTTAATCTTGAGACTCGTAGATCTCTAGATGTATCACGTATAGTGTATATCGCACACACACTATCATTGCTAAATGAATACATGCAGGGATTAAAACGTTAGGCCTTTGAAACTTCAATTAGAAAAAGGTTCACCATTTGCCCCTTTAGGGCCACCATAGACTTACATCTGATAAAGCTACGACACGTGATACTGTAGAATGGGTTAATGTATTTGACATTGGACTGCTTATGTTGTAGCCTCGCCTACACCTTGATGTTAATGAATAATCATGTACAGTGCAAAAACGACTAGGATTTTATGATAATGAAAAGTGAATACAATGAAAACAAAGAAATGCAAACAATAAATTGAGAAATTATCTAGAACTAGTAGCTAAATAGTCTAATTAAAAAACCTAATACCAAAAGGGTCCGCTAAGTTTACTATGCTAAGACTATCTCCAATACTACGTGCATCCTTAGGCGCTCTTAGCTGCCATGTCATCTGCCACATAATATCTTTACAAATCCTTAAAAACCTCAATTTCATCTCTAACCGTACAAAAATTCTTACCCTTCTTAATTTCCACCTTATCACCTACCCATTATATACAATATTTGAATAAAACTTTTCCTTTTCTACTTTGGGCCCATCACATCGCATAAACCAATGCAAACTCATATTGTTGTGCTAGGGCATCGCATAAACATATATTTTATTGGAAATTTAGTTGCATTAAAAAAGTTGTTGCTATCTTGGTTGTCCGAAACATACTAGGTAGGTGAAAACAAAATTTCTGACTCATAAAGAAGATGGATATGGTCATATATCGAAGAGAATCAGATATTTGAATGTTTCAAAAATTCAAATACACATATGACATATCAAATCACTGACATGTTTTCAAGGTCAATATTATTTTTTTAATAACATATGGCTGCCTTTTATTTTGAATATCATTATCCCTAGTCTTATAAAGTTCGGTTGGTTCCCATGTGGTTTTGTTGGGCCGGTTTCCTCCTTGAGAGGTTGCTGGTTCGACTCCCGGCTGTGGCTTTTTGAGGGGGGGGGCGTCCCAATGATGGATCGTACGGTCCTCAGAGCACACCCGGTTTTACCCAGCTGTTACTCCAGCGAGTCTCTCATGTGAGGACAGTATGATTTCCGGGGGGAGATAAGCTTGCGCGGGGCCGGGGCCCGATAGAACATCGCGTCCTCAAGTGCGGGCTGACGGGAGTTGGTCTTCGACAAACTCCTGGTGACAGCTAAGTCATGTACGTAGAAAGTCACTCTCCAAAAAAAAAAATTATGCCTAGTATTATAAAATATTTTTAGATAAATCAAACCGATGGTCAGTGGAATGGTCAAATTTCAAAGATGGTCAAGTGGAAAATCATATTATTTATTTGTTAATTCATCATTAAGTGATTCATATTCATAAATCTTTATTAGACTGTCTGTAGTGGGCGTTTTGTTTTCAAAAAATTCCCCAAACATGCCGGAAAACGCCGATCCCCCACCCCCATGGCTAGGGGTGAGAAGAAAATCGAAATAACTGAACCGTAACCGAAATAACCGACAAAACCTAACCGAAAAAACCGAACCGAAACAAAAACCAACGGTTCGGTTTTCAAATTTTTAATAACCGAAAATTTCGGTTCGGTTTTTGGATAACCATTTTCAATAACCAAAAAAACCGAACCGAACCGATAAGTTACAATCCATATATTTTTAAGTTTAAGTTTAATTTGTTTAAATGTTTAACCCAATGATGGTAGAAATTATTAATTTTATTCTTAAATGTTAAGTATTTATAATAAAAACATGACATGTTTATTTATAATTAAAGTGATCTATTTATTATCTACAAGAAATAACAAAATTTTATATAAAAATTAAATGATCTTCAAATTATTATAAAAGAAAATGTCTTAATAAAAACTTTAGAGAAACGTAAAAATAGATTAGAAGGTTAGGTTTATGTAAACAATATTAATTAAAGAAGTGAGTTAATTACATAGTTAGTCCTTGTGGTTTGCACAAAATAACATACTTAGATACTAATAGTTTAAAATCACCTTCTATAGTATTAACTTTTCATTTTGTAACGTTTGGAGGTATTAACTTTTCGGGTATTATCATACTTAGTCCTTGTGGTTTGCACAAAATAACATACTTAGGTACTAATAGAATGTGATTTTAAACCTACAAATAACGTTAATACCTCCAAACGTTACAAAATGAAAAGTTAATACCATAAAATGTGATTTTAAACTATTAGTACCTAAGCATGTTACTTTGTGCAAACCACAGGGATTAACTATGTAATTAACTCTTAAAGAAGTTAACTATAATAACTTAAATGTAAACATATAATAAAGATTCTTATATTTTAAATTATACTTTATATTTTTTTGAATCTTACATAATTTTGTTCCAAAAACCGAAATAACCGAAAAACCGAACTGAACCGACATAAAAAACGAAAAAACCGAAGCCAAACGGTTTTAAAAAGCCAAAAACCGACATTTCGGTTTCGGTTTTGATTTTACCCAAAAACCGAACCGAACCATGCACACCCCTACCCATGGCGTGATTTGTTTTTTTTTTCAAAAAAACCCCCAAAGCGTGTTTTGAATCACGCCAAAATGGAAAATTGTTGGCCAATCACATACATCCCTCTTTTTCTTGGCCAATCCCCCTTTTTTTGTTAGTTTTTTTTATTTAATTTTTTACACCCTTTTTAACATAATATCCACATCCCCACTACACTCATTTTAGAAAAACACCCAATAATGTCCCTTGCTGACTGGACTGCCACATAACGAAAAACGTCCAAGGGTGGCGGACATTATTCACCCTTACCACTATGAATGGTGTTAGTAACTGCTTTTAATTTTTCTTTTTTATTTAACACGAGTTCTAAGATATTAGTTACTTCACTACTAACTCCTTTTAATTTTTTCTTATTTCACACGTGTTTCTAACATAGCAGGGGGTGTATGTCACCACAATGTAAGAGTTTTTTTTTCTAAAGTAGTGTTGGTGTAAAAAGTATTTATCAAAATAGTATTTCTTAAAAATTATTTACCAAAATAGTGTTTCAAAGTTGTCTCTCTTCTCATCTCATTAAATAAAAACTAATTTAAGAATTTTATTATTTATTTCAACACTTTCAGTTTTTTGAAACCCAACGAAAAACTTCTAGTTTATTACCTTTTTTATAATTCTTTTTTTTTTGTTTTTATTATATCAATATAATAATTTCTTTTACTCCAATCAATCCATATAGTTTTTTGAATATCTTTTACCAACAGTTTATAATTCTTTTCTTTTTATTATTATTTTTCAGTGAACTCATGTAAAATAAGAATCTAAATATATTAAATAGTGAAATAAAACATCAAAATTTTATTCGCCGTCTATCTTCAAAAATGATCTTTTTAAAAATTTCAACCATTTGATAGAAAAAAATACTTTTCACTCTTATCTAGGCTAATATGGTATTTCTTTATTATTAATTAAATTAAAAATAAATAATGTATTTTTTAACAATTTAACTACTTAAGTTCATATCAATTTGTACAAAACAAACACGAATTTTATTTTTATTCATACATTTTTATAATAACTTATATTAACAGAACACACACATATATATACTAAATGATTTCACTGTTTGTACAACTTTTTGTATAATCGATTAAGTTAACTGTCATATTATTAAAATTTAGAGAAACGAAAATATCAGAGTAAATTTAAAGTTATTAAACCTCTTTTTATGTTTTTCAGTGATCGTTATATTGTTCTTTTATTTTATTTTTTCTCCTATTTAATCTTTATAGTGTTTTTCTTTGTTTAATAAACATACAATATTTTATCCTTTTTAATGACATAACTAATTGTTCAAAACACTATTTTGATAAATACTTTTCAAAGAATACCATTTTGGTAAATACTTTTTCCACTAACACTCTTTTGGGAAAAAACTCCACAATGTAAAGCCAACTAGTGTGCAACAAATATTTGATAAACTACGTATTTGAATTAAATATGCATACTCTTGTAGCGAGTGGTTAACTCTCACCACCTTACGAGATGGCCACCTTATCTAGGGTGTTTACGGTTTGGTTTAAAATAGTGAAACTGTCTAAAATGATCATCGGTTTGGTTTCACGGTCTATTTATTTTCTAAATTTCGGTCGATCAATTTCAGATATTTCAAATCATAGTAAATAGTTTGGTTTACGGTTTATAGTTAAAACCGAACATATAAACGAGACATGGCCATAAAAATTGAGAATGTTTTTTTAATATTATATATTTTTACACATCTTCTTCTACAAAGGAAATGAAAGAAATGATTGGTGTTTGGTTGATATAAACTTGTCACCTTCCTAAGTTATTGCTGCCATTGTTATTTAAGGGTGTATTTGTATTTTTATTCATTCTTGAATTATCTAAGTATACTTTTGTATTATATACTAGGTTGTGCATCCTGTGTGTTACATGAATCGAATAAAGAAAATATCTCACATAAATAAAGATGATAAATACTATAAAAAACTGCTTAAGACCACTCATAATCACAAAAATGTCAATTTATTTGAAATTTGAAGAAAATCAAAATAAATTGATAATCGTTGCTATTTATTAATATATACATACGTTAAAACTTATAATTTAGACAACTTGAATTATAAATCATTTGAAATGAAAAACTATACATGATAAATCTACTACTACGCCTCAATTTTAATATTAGTTAGAGGCAGTGTTGTAAAAGTCGCTAGGCGGTCCCTAGTCGGCCGACTGGGGAGTTGGGAGTAATCGGAGTACTCGGAGAGTACTCGGGGAGTACGCGGACATGGTAAATATAAATAAAATTAATTGTTATATATTATTTATGTGTTAAAATAAGCATAATTCATGTCAACTGGGTATAATTTAAAATGAAACATGTTTAAAGTTCAAATATTCTGAATACAAGTCCGATTAGTCTGAGTACAAGGCCGAGTAGTCCGAGTACAAGGCCGAGTAGTCCGAGTACAAGGCCGAGTAGGCCTATTTTGACCGAGTTTGACCGATTAAAAGTCAACAAACCACGTTGACCGCCTAGCCGACTAGGCCGACTAGGCTCCGACTAGGCCGACTAGGCGCCGACTAGGACCGAGTACTCCCGAGGCCGACTAGTTGAGACCGCCTAGGAGGAAGTCGCCAAGGTGGAGGTCCGAGGACCGAGTACTCGCCGAGTACTCGGCCGAGGAATCCGACTTTTGCAACACTGGTTAGAGGACATATTTCATTAATGAGTTTCACTTTAATATCATGTTTTGTTTTTTTGTGCAAATAATTTGAAATGAAAAACTATCATGTTTTCACAAGATTTTTATACTAATGTTTAAAGATTTTATTCTATCAGTTTTTTCTTTAGGTTGTCATACCGAATGCCGGTATCATAATGAATCAAACTGATAACGATTGAAACTGAATTTCTGTCGCATTGTGTGAGGGATTCCACTATTTATAATTTTAAATTATATATTTGTTATTGTTAATAACTAAGAAAACTAAACTCATCCCATAATTTATTCCACCGATCAAATGTAAACTCAAGGCGCTATGTAAATATTATTTGCAATAATGAAAAATAGCTTATATATATGATTGATCGTAAATAGATTACAACGATAAGTTAAATAGAATTTTGTTAGGATCCGAGTTTACTTGTTTGTGTTGTTTTTATAAGATGATAAATGAATGAAGATAAACAGATGATAATTTGCAGCGGAAATTAAGGAAAAAACTTTATAACACAAACAAGGAAAGAACAGTTTTCATCATAAATACTTTGTGTCGAATGATCAACGTATGCATGAATTGCTATCTCTCCCTCAACCGGAGCTCACAAGTGCTAGTTCGTACAAAATGCAAGTGTGTGAAAGAGCTAATACAACAGTACAGGCACTGTCTATTAATAATACATTCCTAAACAATGTAGCATCTTGGTTGACGTCACCTAGACAGTGACAACTAACAATCTTAACAAACTCTAAACACTGCTATTAAATAAAGACACTGTTACATTTAAACATTGATTAACTAACTGTTGATGATGCTATCCGCTAATGGGCTCAATCACTGATGAAGCTTGAGCAGTGTTTTTCATAAAGGTTGATAAGGCCTTTGACTTCCAGCAGTTCTTTGACTTCAACAAAGGATTGGTCTTCAACAGACTTTATACTTCAGCAGAGCTTTGTACACAACAGTCTTTATAGATCAGCAGACTTTAGAAATCATCAGATGTTGGATGCCACTGCCATTGGAGAGAAATAGAATTCAAAACACAATTATTAAGATCAGTTGTTGCAGAACCAGTTTTGGATTTGTATCATCTGTTCATCATGAAGGATCACATGAGCCAACAATCTCCCCATAGAATAGATGATGCCAAAACCCTTCATTATTTTCTGATCTTTATTTTCTCATCAACAGTTCCCTGATTTGCCCTTTGAATTGGAGCTCAAAATCCAAGGAATCTGTGTCTTCTTCATCCCTAATAAGTTGAAGGTTCAATAGATCTTGAAGGTCACCTGCATTCAGACCATATGCAACCTTCCTTGACAGCTTTTCAACATTACCATCAGATCCGAGCAGAGTCAATACGTGGGTATCTTTGTCAGACTTCCACTTTAGTATTTTTGGATCTGATAGCTTTCTAGGGATAAGATTTATTTGAGATGAGTTTGGGGACTGAGGTCTGCTTGCCTACTGTTTGATTGTATCAGCAATTTGAGCAGCAAGTTGGTTAGCAGCATCATCCAACTCCAAATTGAAGTTGGTTTCTGATAGCCTCTTTTCTGTGTTCAGCATACCTCTTCTCATCTTCCTCATCCATCTGCTTTTACCTTTTTAATTGATTTAAGGCACTGATGGGTAAAAGAGATGATGAGAACAACTTTTTAGTGGCATGAGTCTGTTTAGGCCTATCAACAGTGGTTTCGGTATATACTGGCTTCTGAGGAACCTTCGGGTCTTTCTTTCTCAGCTCTTCCAATTTTCTGTAGCTCTCATCACATTCTGCTTTGACCATCTTGTAATTGATCTTGTAGACCCATATCCTACAGTAACAAGCTCTGCTCTCTTTCTTTTATACCTCAATGCATCATCTACATCAACCTTCTTGAATTTATTCCAGTTGGGTGCAGATTTCTTCATTTGAGGATCTTTGTTCATCATTTCAATTCTGTTAATTTCTTCTTTGAGAGCATCAAGCGACCAAAATTTGAATTGAGGCTTGTTAGCTTTATAGGGCTTGGTTTTTATGATGAGATCCAAATAATCAACCCTTAACTCCTCTTGAAGACTAGTATTTGGTGGCAACTCTGACATGGATCTGCTGAGGTCTCTAGCAAAGTCTTCAAGTTTTCTGACTTTACTAAGCCCATGTTGCATCAGACCTTGGTATCTCCTGTCTCCTAACCCTTTACTCTCTTCTTTTGCTATAAGTTTTGCTTGTTTGCCTTTCAACTTCAAATATTCATCTAGATTTTGAGGTGTTCTGAAGCCATATAGAGATGGGAAGGCTCTTTTGGATGGATTATTTATCTTGTAAAATTGTATTATTTCATTTTGGACTGCAAGCAGTTCTAGAGGATATTGAGTTGACAAAGGGATGACACGTGGCATGTAACCAATGGGTGGATGATCAAGTGGGTTTGTTTATGGAGAAGATGAGGGTGAAATGATTTGGGTAGGAGCAGATGATAAAGGAATTGGTAATGGAATTTCTTTTTCTTCTTCAAGTACAAAAAATTTCCTTTTTCTTATGTAGGCATATTTTGGAGGAGGAGGAGTTTTTGATGGAGAAGGTGGTTTAGGTGAAAAGGTTGATTGTGAAGGGAATCTTTTAGGTGTTGGTGGTGGTTGTGTTGATGGTGTGTCAAAATGAATGGAGGAGGCAGTGGTTTGGCTAACAACTATTGAAACCACTGGTGTTTCAACAACTGATGGTCTAACATCTGTTGATGCTTTTGTAGCATTAACATCTATTGGTTTTGTGGTAGATGGTGGTGGTGATGAAGCTGTTTTATGCTTCTTTTGAGGTGGTTTTTGAGGTGAGGGTTTAGGTTTGGATGAAGTAGTGGTTTGAGGCTTTTTAGAAGCAACAATGGTTTTGGGGAATGTGGTAATTGGAGGTCCGTTGTTTCTGAATAATTTTCTTCTATTAGAAGTCCCAATATTTTGTGGTTGGTTCTCTCTTTTCATGTTTTCCTCTTGTTCCTACTTCCAAACATCTGCCTTGCTTTCTGCTATATCTTTTTAATATGAGTAGACTATTGTTATAGTTTTCTTAATTTTTAATTTTTTTGCAGATTACATGATTACACATTTAATATAAATCATTAGTTGATTAGACATTCAATATAATTTGTTATACTTGATGTTATTACCTTTATGCTTTTTAATATGAGTAGACTATTGTTATAGTTTTCTTAATTTTTTTTTTTTTTTTGCAGATTACATGATTACACATTTAATATAAATCATCAGTTGATTAGACATTCAATATAATTTATTATACTTGATGTTATTACCTTTTTGCTTATTACGTGATTAAATCTTTAATATACGACAATACGTTGTTATTATAGGTTGATTGGTTAATGTTTTGTATTATATTTCTTAAAATATTAGTCTATATTATATGTTTTGTATCTTATTACAGTTATGGTTAGTACGTATGTACGTAATCACTTAGTGAGTTGTCAAATAAATACTATAATGAAACCTACGTAATGGGAATTTTAAATCACGTGATAACAATACATAATCAACTATTGTTACGTAAGTACATACTGATACATAATCACGTAACGTTACACTTGTTTCATGAATAAAATACATATGACGTAATTACGTACTAGAACATACTCACGCAACGTTACAAAATCACGTAACGTTATAGCTTGTAAAATAAAAGAAATTAAAAATTAAGAAAACTGTAGCATTAGTCTGCTTGAATTAAAGAGAATGAAATGCTCGTTAATATGATGTATTTTTTTTTTAATATTAACGTATGAAAAAGTTATAGTCATTTAAAAATCGTGGGGGAAGTGGGTTTATGGGTCACCAATATTGGATTTTTCTATTTTGCCTTTCCTCACTTGTTTTACTTGTTTTCTTTTACACGATTTATAGATTTGGAGACCACTTAATCCCAACTATTGCATTTGCTTGATCAAAGGCCAAAATTTTCTCCTACATTTCGTATGAATTATGTCTCTTGTACATGATCCTTTCACTATTTGTTAAATATTGTTATGATATTATTTTCACTTTCTTTTTATTATCTTGTAACATCTTAACTCAGATATAGAACAAACTAGTAAGATTACCCACGCTACACGACGTGGTTTTAGTCGATATCCATTTTGGTTCAGTATAGCTGGAATAGGTTTCCGGCATGCATTTGCATCATCAGCATTCACCATTCTTGTTAAATTAATTAACAAACATGTTGTTTTCGGTTTGCATATATACATTGGTCAAAGTCGACGGTGCTTTGTATTTATCCGTGTTCATGTCTTATTTTTTCGCTTTTGGTTTGTATTAATGACAAATAGAGCCTGGTTTTCAAGGGGTGAAAGTCCAGGATCTTGTAATATTAGGGGGAAAAATGAAACAGGAATTCTGTCATGTTTGTGTTATCATTGCACTTTGAAGTTAAGATTACAAGTACTATTTGTAGTGTAAATGTATAAATATGGGTGTCTAAATGAGTATATCCAAACTTGAGCTCTATTTTAACTTGAAAATATATAATCTTATATAGTTTATGATTGTTTTTTTTAAATATATTTTATTAATTATTTTTATAAACTGAGAATATGAACATCAATTTGTGATTGAATTTATGTGTAAAGAATGTAAAAAGATTATAATTATATATTTAACTTATCCAAACCATTTTAGATATAGAGATATAACAATAAAATCTAAGAAAAAAAAGTTAAAAATGATTTTAAAATGTGTTATTTTGGAAATCACCTTTATAACAATTACATAACAATTACATGAGATGAACGTTAGAGCATTAACAATCAGACGTTCCCAGATGTATGTTTGTGGGTTTACGTTGCATTAACGTAGAGAAGGGCAACTAACATTGCAACTTTTAAAGCAAAAGTTCATCCCCGTGGAGAGGGGAATGTGACACCCCCAAATCCGGGCAAGTTACTTTGTTTAGATTATACATAAACGTAGAGCAGGAGACCTAATAATAATTTATAAACTTATCTAAAAGAAAACTCTTGTAAACTTTATTTAAATCTTAAATTAAAGTTTAAAATCTTGATGTCCTATGTTCTTACCAACTGAACTCATATGAATCATATGTTGAAACAAGTCGGCTTACGCTGGTGAGCTCCTAGGTAAAACTTTTCAATATTTTTTTGGTAAACCTTCATTTATAGCTTTATCAAAATTTGATCACAAATACTTATAAAACAAACCCATTGTTTCCACGTTTATCAAACGCATATTAACACATGATATTATCGCAAACAGACCTTACATCAACAAGTCAATGTTGCTAAATACCTATATCCCCCACTCTTTCTTGTTAAGGATAACATCAAATAAAGAAACCTCAATGATTTACAATCGGTCGCACAATATTGTTTTTACCCAAGACACCCATGTTAGTCTGTCTACAAGCGCACATACATGGCCTTATCTTATCTTGACAACTTGCTCTAGTTGAGTGATAGTCAATTAGTCATGAATTACTAGGTGTGAGCGATACTAACCCGACCTTGGCAAGAAAGATGTATTTTTAACCATACCTCACTGCATGATTCGTCACCAACTCTCACTATCCAAAATCGTCATACAAAAATGAACATAATTTTGTTTTAGTTATTTGACTTTCGAATCAAAACTATCAATGCAATCATCTACATAATTGAATAAGACTCATGAATATGATTATTAGCTAATTCATCCAAGGGTGTAAAGTTAATTCACTATTAAAAACTATTCACTTATAAGTATTTTTAAGATATATTCCCACTCATGATGAACTTCTTTTATGATTCCAAATAAAAACCATAAATAACGGTTTCAACTTAACTGTTCTACACTTAGAAGCATAAATTTCATACCGCCCCATAAAGAAAGTTCCCTTTATAAAATATCAATTAATCTTTAGAGTAAACTACTAAAATGGTCCTTAAGATTTGGTCACTTTTGTCATTTTAGTCCAAAACTCAAATCTTTTGAATCTGGGTTCCTGTGGTTTCGATTTTGTTGCCATTTTCATCCAAAAGCAAAATCTGGTCAGATTTTTCAGTTAATATCCAATTTTTTTTCTTTTACCTCCCTAGAATAGATGATGCCAAAACCCTTCATTATTTTCTGATCTTTATTTTCTCATCAACAGTTCCCTGATTTGCCCTTTGAATTGGAGCTCAAAATCCAAGGAATCTGTGTCTTCTTCATCCCTAATAAGTTGAAGGTTCAATAGATCTTGAAGGTCACCTGCATTCAGACCATAAGCAACCTTCCTTGACAGCAGCTTTTCAACATTACCATCAGATCCGAGCAGAGTCAATACGTGGGTATCTTTGTCAGACTTCCACTTTAGTATTTTTGGATCTGATAGCTTTCTAGGGATAAGATTTATTTGAGATGAGTTTGGGGACTGAGGTCTGCTTGCCTACTGTTTGATTGTATCAGCAATTTGAGCAGCAAGTTGGTTAGCAGCATCATCCAACTCCAAATTGAAGTTGGTTTCTGATAGCCTCTTTTCTGTGTTCAGCATACCTCTTCTCATCTTCCTCATCCATCTGCTTTTACCTTTTTAATTGATTTAAGGCACTGATGGGTAAAACAGACGATGAGAACAA
The DNA here is from genome assembly GCF_002127325.2 of Helianthus annuus. Taxonomy (NCBI): domain Eukaryota; kingdom Viridiplantae; phylum Streptophyta; class Magnoliopsida; order Asterales; family Asteraceae; genus Helianthus; species Helianthus annuus. The sequence goes on from NC_035448.2 coordinate 108,737,632, forward strand.
CTTTTTAGTGGCATGAGTCTGTTTAGGCCTATCAATAGTGGTTTCGGTATATACTGGATTCTGAGGAACCTTCGGGTCTTTCTTTCTCAGCTCTTCCAATTTTCTGTAGGTCTCATCAACATTCTGCTTTGACCATCTTGCAATTAATCTTGTAGACCCATATCCTACAGTAACAAGCTCTGCTCTCTTTCTTTTATACCTCAAATCATCATCTACATCAACCTTCTTGAATTTATTCCAGTTGGGTGCAGATTTCTTCATTTGAGGATCTTTGTTCATCATTTCAATTATGTTAATTTCTTCTTTGAGAGCATCAAGCGACCAATCTTTGAATTGAGGCTTGTTAGCTTTATAGGGCTTGGTTTTTATGATGAGATCCAAATAATCAACCCTTAACTCCTTTTGAAGACTAGTATTTGGTGGCAACTCTGACATGGATCTGCTGAGGTCTCTAGCAAAGTCTTCAAGTTTTCTGACTTTACTAAGCCCATGTTGCATCAGACCTTGGTATCTCCTGTCTCCTAACCCTTTACTCTCTTCTTTTGCTATAAGTTTTGCTTGTTTGCCTTTCAACTTCAAATATTCATCTAGATTTTAAGGTGTTCTGAAGCCATATAGAGATGGGAAGGCTCTTTTGGATGGATTATTTATCTTGTAAAATTGTATTATTTCATTTTGGACTGCAAGCAGTTCTAGAGGATATCGAGTTGACAAAGGGATGACACGTGGCATGTAACCAATGGGTGGATGATCAAGTGGGTTTGTTTATGGAGAAGATGATGGTGAAATGATTTGGGTAGGAGCAGATGATAAAGGAATTGGTAATGGAATTTCTTTTTCTTCTTCAAGTATAAAAAATTTCCTTTTTCTTATGTAGGCATATTTTGGAGGAGGAGGAGTTTTTGATGGAGAAGGTGGTTTAGGTGAAAAGGTTGATTGTGAAGGGAATCTTTTAGGTGTTGGTAGTGGTTGTGTTGATGGTGTGTCAAAATGAATGGAGGAGGCAGTGGTTTGGCTAACAACTATTGAAACCACTGGTGTTTCAACAACTGATGGTCTAACATCTGTTGATGCTTTTGTAGCATTAACATCTATTGGTTTTGTGGTAGATGGTGGTGGTGATGAAGCTGTTTTATGCTTCTTTTGAGGTGGTTTTTGAGGTGAGGGTTTAGGTTTGGATGAAGCAATGGTTTGAGGCTTTTTAGAAGCAACAATGGTTTTGGGGAATGTGGCAATTGGAGGTCCGTTGCTGAATGATTTTCTTCTATTAGAAGTTCCAATATTTTGTGTTTGGTTCTCTCTTTTCATTTTTTCCTCTTGTTCCTACTTCCAAACATCTGCCTTGCTTTCTGCTATATCTTTTTAATATAAGTAGACTATTGTTGTAGTTTTCTTAATTTTTAATTTTTTTGCAGATTACATGATTACACATTTAATAAAAATCATTAGTTGATTAGACATTCAATATAATTTGTTATACTTGATGTTATTACCTTTATGCTTTTTAATATGAGTAGACTATTGTTATAGTTTTCTTAATTTTTTTTTTTTTTTTTTTTTTGCAGATTACATGATTACACATTTAATATAAATCATCAGTTGATTAGACATTCAATATAATTTGTTATACTTGATGTTATTACCTTTATGCTTATTACGTGATTAAATCTTTAATATACGACAATACGTTGTTATTATAGGTTGATTGGTTAATGTTTTGTATTATATTTCTTAAAATATTAGTCTATATTATATGTTTTGTATCTTATTACAGTTATGGTTAGTATGTAAGTACGTAATCACTTAGTGAGTTGTCAAATAAATACTATAATGAAACCTACGTAATGGGAATTTTAAATCACGTGATAACAATACATAGTCAACTATTGTTACGTAAGTACATGCTGATACATAATCACGTAACGTTACACTTGTTTCATGAATAAAATACATATGACGTAATTACGTACTAGAACATACTCACGCAACGTTACAAAATCACGTAACGTTATAGCTTGTAAAATAAAAGAAATTAAAAATTAAGAAAACTGTAGCATTAGTCTGCTTGAATTAAAGAGAATGAAATGCTCGTTAATATGATGTATTTTTTTTAATATTAACGTATTTAAAAGTTATAGTCATTTAAAAATCGTGGGGGAAGTGGGTTTATGGGTCACCAATATTGGATTTTTCTATTTTGCCTTTCCCCACTTGTTTTACTTGTTTTCTTTTACGCGATTTATAGATTTGGTGTCACACCCCCAAAATCCACCCGCGGAATACCACCGCTTGGGAGCGTGACTGACCAGGATCAAGCCATCAATCATATCAAACATAGCATTTAATATAAAAGTAATTAACGTAAGTCTCCATGACATGATTGATGTTTCAAAACCAAATACTGTTTTAAGTAGCGGAAGCAATGTAAAGTAAACCCAAATAAAGTTATAAGTTCAATAATGTTCATGATCCATCTGCCACAACGACCTGCTCCTTCCTTGTGCAAGCTCCATAATTTACCTAAGGTCCTGCAAGGCATGCAGCAAATAATCAACAAACTAGTTGAGCGAGTTCACAGAAAGTAAGTTCATAATGTAATGCATAAGTATAGCTAGTGGGGGCTTCCCATACTAGTGTGTAATAAAGGTGGGGGCTTCCCATGTTTATCTTGGCTAATGAGGGCGTCTCATTAACGGTACTTACTAGACTAACTTCCGACCATGTGTTCTTCTTTACCGAGAACAGGAAAACGTACAGGGTCACGTAGGCTTTACGTGACGTGCCCTTCCCCGAGGACAGTGGTACGCGTGGGGGCTACGTAGGCTTTACGCAGCGTGGCCTTCCGACCTGGAAGCCAGTAGATGGTATTGGGTTACGTAGGCTTTACGTAACGTGTCCTCCCGACCCGGGAGACATATGGCAAATATACTGGGTTACGTAGGCTTTACGTAACGTGTCCTGACTAACCTGAGGACGATGGTCTATAGTCTGGTATATGCGTAAGTACGAGTAATCATTCCATATCCAACATATCCAACCCAATTCCCAACCCGGGAATCCCATGCCTTGGCTGTGTGAACTCACCTTGGTTTGCTCGGCAGATACACAAGGAATATAAGTAGCAAGTAAATGGTCACTCACGTCCTATCATGGTTATTATACGAGTCAGGTTCGTATATAGTACGTATATAGCAATCACGTATAGTCATGGCAAACATGTACGCACGTAAGCAGATAAGACATAGCATGTGAGGATCCAATTGTCTAAGTCCAACAATACCCGGCCCAATAGCATAAGCAGCCCAATAACAAAACAGTCCAGATTCTCAATCGGCCCAAATAGTAAACGTATATCGGTCCAATAGCAAACAGTCCACAATTCAAATCGTTGGGCTCAATAGATTGGGCCCATGACAGTGAAGGCCCAACAGTGTGCGTGCAACGGTGGTCTCGAGTCGCAACGGAGATCTCGAGTCGTAACCAGAGATTACGAGTCGCAACAGCTGGTTGCGAGTCGCAATGATGGTCTCGGTTCATCATGGTCTGGTTACGAGTGGTCATGTGCTGGTTGCGAGTCGCAACGGGACTCGCAATCGTGGTCTCGGCTGGTGCTGTTGTGGTTTCGAGTCGTGACCACGAGGTTTCGACTCGCAATCTGAGTCGCAACCGTGTGACGTGTGTGTGTAACCGGTTTCCATAAATCCTGCATTGACTTATCCGTGATTTCAGCTAACAGTTTGGTCAGTTTGGTAACCAGATCAATTAACAAAATTCTCAACAAATCAATAGCATGATATCGATCAAACAGAACAATTGCAACACAAATTCATAAGAACCCTAATTATAACATGCATGAACAACCAACAATTCATCGACAAACCAACATTCAAGTTAACCCGATGCATACTATAGCCGATTACTTGTTCATTCGGTAATACTACCAGATCATCGATCCTTATGCAATTCATACATTCGCACATATATCCGGTTCATATCTAAGCCAATTACATGATCATCAAAACAGCCGATTTCTATATATCAATACATTCGGTTCTAAACTAATCACAACTACAAACTGATTATATAACAATACATTCAAGGACCAACATAACCACATAATCTAACCGGCCCTAGATCATCATCATGCAAATTCTAATCGGTTCGATTTAAGCATGTAATCAAAGCATCACTTAACACACAAGCATAAAACATCATACTAACCGATTACAAGAAGGAGAGTGTGATCCGAGCAAGGGTGTTCCTTGGTGCCGTCGGGTTCCAAACGAACGAGAGAGAGAGAGCAAAGCTTCTAGGGTTTGTGTGTGTGTTTGTGATTTGCAAAAGTGGTAAAACAAAACCCCTAAACTCAGTTTTGTGTGTTGCGAGTGGGGAGTGGGCCGAGCCCACTCGATTACCTAATGGACCCGAGAACAAGGAGTGACCCAAAGGGCTCGTGTACTCGGTCCGCATACATACGACATACGTACGCACATAATGCATATAACATAACATCTATCATGAAATCAATTAATCATTCAGGTTTATAAAATCACATATCGTGCACAAACGTTACATCAAAGTAAGCCTAAAGTTCGAGTTGTCACATTATCCCCAACTAATTGGAAATTTCGTCCCGAAATTTGGTATGCACTCACTGAGGAAGCTAGGTAAACTGTACTGTTCACTGATTTTCCTGGGGTGTCACATCCTCCCCCCGTTGATCTGGAATTTCGTCCCGAAATTCCGAAGTAGTAGCTTCAGCCTCAGTAGTGGTTGCCTGGTTCCCGAATAACTGGGGGTACTTTTCTGTCATCCTGTTTTCGCGTTCCCAGGTGTACTCTGGGCCACGTTTGGAGTTCCAACGAACTCGGACAAGAGGGATTCTCTTGTGTTTGAGGACCTTCACATCCCGGTCCGTGATTTCGACTGGTTCCTCGACGAACTGCAACCGCTCGTCGATAGTGAGTTCCTTAAAAGGAATGATAAGATTTTCATCTGATAGGCACTTCTTTAGGTTCGATACATGAAAGACATTGTGAACTGCCCCGAGTTCAGCTGGTAATTTCAACTTGTAGGCTACCTTGCCAATCTTTTCTATGATTTCGAATGGTCCGACGTATCGCGGATTCAGTTTACCCCGTTTGCCAAAACGAACTACACCCTTCCAGGGTGAGACTTTCAATAAAACCCGGTCCCCGACCTCAAATTCCAATGGCTTTCTACGCTTATCTGCGTAGGCTTTCTGACGGTCTCGTGCTGCCGCCATGCGTTGTCGTATCTGTGCAATCTTTTCTGTGGCGTCCACTACAATCTCTGGACCCGTAATCTGACTATCTCCCACCTCTGCCCAACAGAGAGGTGACCGGCATTTACGCCCGTACAATGCCTCGAATGGAGCGGCTTGAATGCTGGTGTGATAACTGTTATTGTAAGAAAACTCCACCAAAGGGAGGTGCTTTTCCCAGCCGTTGCCGAAATCGATGACGCATGCCCGAAGCATGTCTTCAAGAGTTTGAATCGTACGCTCAGACTGTCCATCCGTCTGAGGGTGGTATGCTGTGCTCATGTCTAGTCGTGAGCCAAAGGATTTATGCATTGCTTGCCAAAGTTCTGACGTGAATCGTGCGTCGCGATCCGAAATGATGGACGTGGGCACCCCGTGCCTCGAGACAACTTCTTTAAGATAGACGTCTGCAAGTGTGGAGAACTTGTCCGTTTCCTTAATCGGCAGGAAGTGTGCAGACTTAGTGAGTCGATCAACTATGACCCATATCGTATCGTTCCCACGCTGGGATCTAGGTAGGCCTGTAACGAAATCCATGGAAATTTCTTCCCATTTCCACTGAGGTATCTTAGGCTGCTGAAGTAGACCAGCTGGTTTCTGATATTCGACCTTGACTCTTGCACATGTCAAGCATTTTCCAACATACGTAGCAATGTGGGCCTTCATACTAGGCCACCAATAGGTAGTGCTGATATCGTGGTACATTTTATCCGACCCTGGATGTACCGAATAGCGAGACTTGTGTGCTTCATCCATCACAAGTTCGCGTAGACCGCCATAGAGTGGGACCCAAATCCGGCCCGTTACATAGTAGGCGCCGTCTGCCTTCTGTTCCATTTGCTGCCGTGAGCCGCGTAAGGCTTCAGCCTTGACGTTTTCGGGCTTCAGTGCTTCTATCTGAGCAGCTCGTACCTGAGCAGGAAGGCTAGACTGAATCGTAAGCTGTAGTGCTCGCACGCGCTTCGGTAAAGTGTCCTTTCGACTAAGGGCATCAGCCACCACATTGGCTTTGCCTGGATGATACTTGATAGCGCATTCATAATCGTTTAGTAATTCGACCCATCGCCGTTGACGCATGTTCAAATCCTTCTGCTTAAGGATATGCTCGAGACTCCTGTGATCGGTGTAAATCGTGCACCTGGTACCGTACAGGTAGTGTCGCCATATCTTAAGCGCGAAAACAACAGCTCCCAGCTCTAAATCGTGCGTCGTGTAGTTGCGTTCATGAATCTTGAGTTGACGAGAGGCGTAAGCGATAACCTTGTCGCGCTGCATTAACACACATCCAAGTCCCCGAATGGATGCATCACAATAAACCACGAAGTCATCTGTGCCCTCTGGCAATGAGAGGATAGGTGCACTGCAAAGTCTATCCTTTAGGTGCTGAAAAGCAGTCTCCTGGGGCTCTCCCCAGCGATAGGTAACACCCTTCTGTGTCAGTAGCGTAAGCGGCTGAGCAATCTTCGAGAAGTCTCTAATAAACCGTCTGTAGTAACCTGCCAGACCCAAGAATTGGCGTATTTCCGTTGGCGTACGCGGTGCAGGCCAGTTCCTGATCGAATCTACCTTGGATGGATCGACATGGATCCCATCCTTGTTTACCACGTGGCCTAAGAAGTGGACTTCACGAAGCCAGAAGTCGCATTTAGAAAGCTTGGCGTACAACTGTTCCTTCCGAAGGAGTTCCAAAATAAGGCGAAGATGCTGCTCGTGCTCCTCCTGACTCTTGGAGTAAATCAGGATGTCGTCGATGAACACAATGACGAACTTGTCGAGATAGGGTTTGCACACCCTGTTCATAAGATCCATAAATACCGCAGGCGCGTTCGTTAACCCGAATGGCATGACGAGAAACTCGTAGTGACCGTAACGAGTTCTGAAGGCTGTCTTGGAGACGTCCTCATCCCGGACTCTCAACTGATGGTACCCAGACCTCAAGTCTATCTTCGAGTAGTAACACGACCCTTGCAATTGGTCGAATAAGTCGTCTATGCGTGGAAGAGGATAACGGTTCTTCACCGTCACCTTGTTGAGTTCACGGTAGTCGATGCACATCCTGAACGTACCGTCTTTCTTCTTCACGAAAAGCACTGGAGCTCCCCAAGGCGAAGAGCTTGGTCGTATGAAACCCTTTTCCAAGAGTTCCTGCAGTTGCTTTGACAATTCCTCCAATTCTGATGGAGCCAGACGATATGGTGCGCGAGCTATGGGTGCTGCTCCTGGAGCGAGCTCGATCTGAAATTCGACCTGACGATGAGGCGGTAAGCCAGGTAAGTCTTCAGGAAACACCTGAGGGTAATCGCGTACAATTGGAATATCCTCCAATTTCTTTTCCTTTGCTGATGCGTCTGTAACGAGAGCCAGAATGGCTGCGTGACCTTTTCGTAAGCACTTCTGAGCCTTCAAGAAAGAGATGACGCCAACCACAGCACCACTCTTGTCGCCTTGAACTTCTAGAGGTTCCTGACCCGAACGAGGAATGCGAATAACCTTTTCGCTGCATAAGATTTCTGCCTGGTGTTGGGACAACCAATCCATCCCAATCACGACGTCGAAGCTACCCAAAACTATGGGAATGAGATCAATAGAGAAGGCTTGACCAGCTAAGATAAGATTACAACCTTGAACTACGTGCGTGGCTTCTAGACTTTTACCGTTAGCTAACTCGACTACATGTTTGGTGGGTAAAAGTGTTGGTGCACGTTTTAGCAGTTGACACATTTTCACAGACATATAGCTTGTATCCGCACCCGAATCAAATAAAACAGTAACGTAAATATTGTCGAGGAGAAACTTACCCATAACAACGTTGGGATCGTTCACTGCGTCGCCTCGACCTAGCACGAATGCACGACCACGAGCTTCATTGCCGTTATTGTTGTTGTTCCCGCCGTTGTTATTCCCATTGCCCTGGTTATTGTTGTTGCGATTCTGGTTCAACTGAGGGCAATCGCGTTTGAAGTGACCTTCAGCCCCACACTGGAAACATCCTCGGTTCCCACGCTGTGGCTGCTGCTGCTGCTGCTGGTTTTGTGGAGCTGGTTGCTGAGGCTGCTGATTCTGATTCGCAGGACGAGGGCTCCTGCAGTCTTTGGCCTCGTGCCCCATCTTAAGACACCTTTGACAGCGACCCTTGTTACATGGGCCGTGGTGATGCCTGTTGCAGTTGTGGCACCTGGGTTGACTACCCTGATATCTCCTCTGTCTGTGACCACCAGAGGATTGCTGACTGGGACTCTGATAGTGGTCGATTTTCTGTTGCTGAGCTTGTGGCTGAACGGTCGCTGAACCTTTACTAGAATCTCCATCCCATTTTCTTTTACTGTCACCAGATGTAGCAGGAGTAACTGAGGTGGTGACGTTAGCAGTAGCGTTAACACGCTTGGGCAGTTTATTCTGATCAACTGCCTGATCGGTGATACGGTGAGCGAGACGTTGAATTTCCTGTATGTTTTCGAGGTTAGCCGACGTCACGTGGCTCTGAATTTCTGGCGCCAATCCCTTGAGGTACAACTCAATGCGCTTGTATGGAGGGTCCACCATAGTTGGACACAGAACGGCCAGCTCATTAGACCGTTTAGTATACGCCTCGATTTCCGATCCAACCATTTTCAAGTTATACAGCTCGTCTTCTAGCTTGTGAATATCTTCCCGCGTGCAATACTCACGCTTGATGAGTTCCTTGAAATCGTTCCATGGGGTGGCGTTAGCAGCTGCCAACCCTAAGATCTGGACTTGGGCGTTCCACCAAGTCAATGCTATCCCTTCCAAAGTACCGGTAGCAAACTTGACCTTGCGAGCCTCAGGGCACTCGCACATTTCGAATACTGATTCTAGCTTCTCGAACCAGTGGAGGAGTCCCACTGCTCCTTCTGTGCCGCTGAAAGAGTTCGGACGACAGTCCATGAAGTTCTTGAACGTGCAGACAGGCTGCTGCGCGTGTTGACCTAATGTGTACGAATAGGACGAGAGTTAAATACGAGCGTTAATGTAGGATCTAAAGATCCTAGTGTGTGCCTATACTGCAGGATATACTACCTGCTTGAGCTGCTGCAACTGCCGCAGCAACTTGAGCTTGAACAAGAGCCTCTAGCTGGGCTTGTGTCATGTTGATTCGTCCAGACATGATCTTCATAGTAACAAGTAGCATACGTAAGAATGGTTCGCGGGTAGGGCGATGACAGAAAAGCGTAGGCATATAGGTGTTCTCATGAAATCAAAGCATGTGTATCTAAGCGTAATGCGAGCAAAGTTCTAAACAATTCTAGCATACAGGCAATAAACATAAACCTTATTACCTAAGATGTCGAGTCTTGCACGTGGAGCGAAGCGTCGTTGTGGATCATTGAGAGCACTGTTCTGGTTATAGTCCGGTTTTAATAAAAACGTTTTCCCCATATTAAAACCAAGTTCTCTATAACCAATGGCTCTGATACCAATCTGTCACACCCCCAAAATCCACCCGCGGAATACCACCGCTTGGGAGCGTGACTGACCAGGATCAAGCCATCAATCATATCAAACATAGCATTTAATATAAAAGTAATTAACGTAAGTCTCCATGACATGATTGATGTTTCAAAACCAAATACTGTTTTAAGTAGCGGAAGCAATGTAAAGTAAACCCAAATAAAGTTATAAGTTCAATAATGTTCATGATCCATCTGCCACAACGACCTGCTCCTTCCTTGTGCAAGCTCCATAATTTACCTAAGGTCCTGCAAGGCATGCAGCAAATAATCAACAAACTAGTTGAGCGAGTTCACAGAAAGTAAGTTCATAATGTAATGCATAAGTATAGCTAGTGGGGGCTTCCCATACTAGTGTGTAATAAAGGTGGGGGCTTCCCATGTTTATCTTGGCTAATGAGGGCGTCTCATTAACGGTACTTACTAGACTAACTTCCGACCATGTGTTCTTCTTTACCGAGAACAGGAAAACGTACAGGGTCACGTAGGCTTTACGTGACGTGCCCTTCCCCGAGGACAGTGGTACGCGTGGGGGCTACGTAGGCTTTACGCAGCGTGGCCTTCCGACCTGGAAGCCAGTAGATGGTATTGGGTTACGTAGGCTTTACGTAACGTGTCCTCCCGACCCGGGAGACATATGGCAAATATACTGGGTTACGTAGGCTTTACGTAACGTGTCCTGACTAACCTGAGGACGATGGTCTATAGTCTGGTATATGCGTAAGTACGAGTAATCATTCCATATCCAACATATCCAACCCAATTCCCAACCCGGGAATCCCATGCCTTGGCTGTGTGAACTCACCTTGGTTTGCTCGGCAGATACACAAGGAATATAAGTAGCAAGTAAATGGTCACTCACGTCCTATCATGGTTATTATACGAGTCAGGTTCGTATATAGTACGTATATAGCAATCACGTATAGTCATGGCAAACATGTACGCACGTAAGCAGATAAGACATAGCATGTGAGGATCCAATTGTCTAAGTCCAACAATACCCGGCCCAATAGCATAAGCAGCCCAATAACAAAACAGTCCAGATTCTCAATCGGCCCAAATAGTAAACGTATATCGGTCCAATAGCAAACAGTCCACAATTCAAATCGTTGGGCTCAATAGATTGGGCCCATGACAGTGAAGGCCCAACAGTGTGCGTGCAACGGTGGTCTCGAGTCGCAACGGAGATCTCGAGTCGTAACCAGAGATTACGAGTCGCAACAGCTGGTTGCGAGTCGCAATGATGGTCTCGGTTCATCATGGTCTGGTTACGAGTGGTCATGTGCTGGTTGCGAGTCGCAACGGGACTCGCAATCGTGGTCTCGGCTGGTGCTGTTGTGGTTTCGAGTCGTGACCACGAGGTTTCGACTCGCAATCTGAGTCGCAACCGTGTGACGTGTGTGTGTAACCGGTTTCCATAAATCCTGCATTGACTTATCCGTGATTTCAGCTAACAGTTTGGTCAGTTTGGTAACCAGATCAATTAACAAAATTCTCAACAAATCAATAGCATGATATCGATCAAACAGAACAATTGCAACACAAATTCATAAGAACCCTAATTATAACATGCATGAACAACCAACAATTCATCGACAAACCAACATTCAAGTTAACCCGATGCATACTATAGCCGATTACTTGTTCATTCGGTAATACTACCAGATCATCGATCCTTATGCAATTCATACATTCGCACATATATCCGGTTCATATCTAAGCCAATTACATGATCATCAAAACAGCCGATTTCTATATATCAATACATTCGGTTCTAAACTAATCACAACTACAAACTGATTATATAACAATACATTCAAGGACCAACATAACCACATAATCTAACCGGCCCTAGATCATCATCATGCAAATTCTAATCGGTTCGATTTAAGCATGTAATCAAAGCATCACTTAACACACAAGCATAAAACATCATACTAACCGATTACAAGAAGGAGAGTGTGATCCGAGCAAGGGTGTTCCTTGGTGCCGTCGGGTTCCAAACGAACGAGAGAGAGAGAGAGCAAAGCTTCTAGGGTTTGTGTGTGTGTTTGTGATTTGCAAAAGTGGTAAAACAAAACCCCTAAACTCAGTTTTGTGTGTTGCGAGTGGGGAGTGGGCCGAGCCCACTCGATTACCTAATGGACCCGAGAACAAGGAGTGACCCAAAGGGCTCGTGTACTCGGTCCGCATACATACGACATACGTACGCACATAATGCATATAACATAACATCTATCATGAAATCAATTAATCATTCAGGTTTATAAAATCACATATCGTGCACAAACGTTACATCAAAGTAAGCCTAAAGTTCGAGTTGTCACATTTGGAGACCACTTAATCCCAACTATTAGATTTGCTTGATCAAAGGCCAAAACTTTCTCCTACATTTCGTATGAATTATGTCTCTTGTACATGATCCTTTCACTATTTGTTAAATATTGTTATGATATTATTTTCACTTTCTTTGTATTATCTTGTAACATCTTAACTCAGATATAGAACAAACTAGTAAGATTACCCACGCTACACGACGTGGTTTTAGTCGATATCTATTTTGGTTCAGTATAGCAACCAAAAGAAATATGCTCAAAACAATATCGAAACATGTTTTACATCGACTAAAAATTATGAAATAAATTTAGATTGGACAGTAGGACGAATTAATTCTAAATTAACTGTAAATGGAAGTGTAAACGCTATCTTAAATATAACTAAAATAAAAAAGAACCTAAAACTAAGACATTAAACATACGGAAAATTGGTATTTAATAAACCAACCTTTAACCAGTTGGTAAATAATAATCCAACCTTCAAAATTGGTAAATAATAATCCCACCTATCAACATGTTGGTACTCAATGAACTTCCGTTAATTTTTTTTTAACTGAAGTTAGTTTTTATGTTTTATTTATTACACAAACAGTCCCTGTAGTTGTAATTTACTAGTTTTAACTATTTTATGAAACAAAAAACCACTCAAAAATCCTCCTTTTCCTCGATCTGAGGTTTACAAAATAGTTAAAACTAGTAAATTACAACTACAGGGACTGTTTGTGTAATAAATAAAACTTAAAAACTAACTTCAGTTAAAAAAAATTAACAGAAGTTCATTGAGTACCAACATGTTGATAGGTAGGATTATTATATACCAATTCTGTAGGTTGGATTATTATTTACCAACTGGTTAAAGGTTGGTTTATTAAATACCAATTTTCCTAAACATAAAGAAAAGTTGAAAAAATAAAAATAATAAAGTCTAGCCAAAAAATCAAAGAAAGAAACAAAAAAAAACCAATAAGATGAAAGCACTATTCACATAACTTGCTAATTGTAATTTACGTCAAAACGTAGACCAACTGAAAACGTACATAAAAAAGCACGAAAACCTTTTATATTTGACCCGATATATTTCAAAAGAAAATTTATGTCGAAATGTAAACTAACTTAAATTTATACCGGCATGTGCATAAAAATAAGCACGTAAGAAAATATTTTTTTAAGCTAAAGAATGGTGCATCACTTTGTGGCGGTGTCGAAATGTAAAATGATTTGAATTTATGCCATCTAATGAAAACATCTTATTTTTACCCCACTCACTTTCAAAAAAAAAATTACGTCAAAATGTAGATCAACTGAAAACGTACATAAAAACAAGCACGGAAATGTATTATATTTGAGCTGACTCGTTTTCGGGGGAAAAATAAAATTTATGTCAGAACGCAGACCAAGTGAAAACGTACATAATAAGCACAAGAACACAGTATATTTAACTCAACTCATTTCCAGGGAAATTTACGTCGGAACATAAATCAACTTGAATTTATACCGACACGTACATAAAAATAAACATGTAAAACTTGATTACAAGGTCTTTCAGAAAAATAATAGGTTATAAGTGTTAATGCTGAAAGCTGAGTAATAAAAGTATACAAAAATATAAAAACATACAAAAAGAAAAAAAAAGTCAAAGTCAAAATTAAAGCACTATTCATGTAATTTGCAAATGTTACACACACACACACATACACACACACACACACACACACACACACATATATATATATATATATATATATATATATATAGGGTGGGATTCTAGAGTGAACACTAGTGTATCTGCGAACTGAGTGAACAAATCCTAACCATTGATTTATACACGTGTATGGCTAGTATTTCATCATCAAATCGTAAAATACACTAGTGTATTTCATCATCAAATCCTGGTCATTGATTTACACACGTGTATGGCTAGAATTAGTTCGATCAGTTCGCAAATACACTAGTGTTCATTCTTGAATCTAATTTTATATATATATAGGGTAAGGATAGTGTAAAAAGGGCCTAAAGTGTGAGAAGTGTGAGAAGTGTATTATAACACTATATGTAATACTATATAACACCATATAAACACCGTATAACAATATGTAACACCATATATGTAACACCCTGGCCCGAATAGGGCTGACGTGTCACCCAATACAGTAATCAGAGACATAAAAAAACGTAACTCAAATAAAACATTAACTCCAAAGGTTTAAAAATCTAAAACCACACAACGGTTTTAACGAAAATAAAAATGTCTAAAATTTAAATAGCAATTTATTTAGACTCCTTATTTCCAACTCTAGCCATTTAATTTTCTCTCTTCGCACTTTTCCCCATGTTCCCCTGAGTACATGTTTAAGAACCAAGAGAAAACAACAAAAGAAACACGGCTGAGCCAAAAATTGCCCAGTAACGGAAAAACAATAGCAATAACGGTAACGATTAATACGGTATTCGATCAAAGGTGAAACGATACTATGACAATAACAATGTAACGATACAGTCAACATTAATCAATGGTCAGTCAATACAATAAGAATCTATGTGGAAATACCCATGTGAGCCAATGACAATAAACAATAAGCAATGTGTACATCAGCTGCAGTTCCAATGTACCGATATGTAAAGGGGATGTGGGCACACACACCTATCCCAATACCAATAAGTAACAATAATATCATAGGATCGATCCATACGCCTCTCAATAATCCATAAACAATAAATACTAATATAGAGACGCCGTGAACTAATCGCACCGTCACGGATGGTGCACGTCATCGGTGCCGATGATGACGCCCTATGTCCCCATAGGTGGATGTGCTCGGGTATTGAGGTCAATAAAATGGTACCCTTAAGTCAACTAGTACAATAAGGCACATCCATGGCAATGATCAATGATTAATAGGAACATACGATAATGAGCTTAAGGAATTAATCTATCGCATGTGAATCAAAGGGAACAATTCAATTCATTACTTGAGGAAACAACGATAACGGTTCAATGAACTAGACACTAAAATAACGATATAAAACGCTAAGAGAAAAGACCACAGAATCCGTACCTTAGCTTAAACGATAATAGCACGAAACTTAATGGTGCTTCCAATTACCACGAAGGCCTACAATAATTATTCTCTAAATTAGACTTGCTATTCAGATTGCGTTGTTTAACTTATTTATTTAGATACATCAATATTTAAATGTAGGACTTATTTTGTTGTTTTAAATATTTTAACAGTGGACTAGTTTTACAGCAATGAATAAGTTTGATTTACCACTGTTACATATATATATTTTTAGCAATCTGCGTTAATAAAATTTCGCTCATGACCTATCATATTTATAAGTATACTTTATTAAATTTTCTAAACATTAACCAATTTATTAAATGCTAAAACCATGACCCAATAAAATAAATAGTAATTTTTAAATGAATCTGGTTGTACCCTCCTATTATAGAAATTTTCATGTGCATAATATATTATTCTTTTTAGTCAAAGTTCACTTCATCTCTTTCATTTAGTTAAGAGACTCTGCTACCTTGTTTTCACTTTCAAAGAAATCAATAAAAAGAACATGAATCATACTTCATCTTCTTCATACATGCTCAAAAAATATGTTGTTTATTTTACTCCTACTTGTTATTTATCTTACAAACAGGGATAAGAACACCAGGTTGGAACAACAGTAATTGATACCTTGGGTCGAGGAGCGGAGTCGAAGGAATGCGTCGCGGCGTTTCCGACGTCTGATCACGCAGAGACGAGTAACACAGCGGCCCCGACTTATCGACTAAGAGGGTGTACGGTGGCTGCCATTGTTTCTGAAATAACTTAACAACCCAAACTAAAATAGAACTATGTACGAATCAGACTGGGTTTCACGTGATACCTTAGTAGCGAAACTGTTCGGAGCGAAACCGAGGATTTTGAGCTTCCGAGTGATCAAACAAAGATAATCAAAGTGATCAGCAACAAAGGTTGAAACGTCGACAACCTCCAACCGATGGTACAACGGAAAGATGACTAGCGAGGGTAGTCGGATGGTGTGTTGCGGTGACGATTCACCGGATTCTTCAATGTAGGAAACTGCTCGAACAGGAATGGAGGTGGTGCGATGGAGGTTTATGTGAATATGTGGTATTTGATTGAGAAAGTGGGGTGTTTAAAACGAATATGCCACAGATTCTTTGGCCATTCAGTTGAACGAAATACGAATTCTGCGATAAGGATTTTGAACGAAGGTCAAGGTTATAATCTATTTTATTTTTAATATTATTAAGAAGTTTTCTTCTATTAAACGTTTTAATCCTATTAGCTGATATATACACATAACTTAAACATTGTTTTCTTTTATTATTCTTGTTATTATCATATTATTTAGACTTATGATATAAATAAATCATTAATCAATTAACTTGTGTCGCGATACTTATATGGTTTGATTGATTTGGATTTTAAATTTTTCGTATATTACAATATAATACCATATAACACTATGTAGCACTATATATCATTATATAACAAATATAACACTATACATCTATCATAGACATGCTATCAGACAACCTATAGTGTTATATTTGTTATATAATGATATATAGTGTTACATAGGGGCTGTTTGGCTGAGCTTTTCAAAAGAGCTTATTTGCTTATTTGCTTTCTGAAAAGCAAATAAGTCAATAAGCTGTTTTGAAAAGCTCCATTTTTAAGCTTTTCAAAAGAGCTTATTGACTTATTTGCTTTTCAGAAAAGCAAATAAGCAAATAAGCTGTTTTGAAAAGCTCAGCCAAACAGCCCCATAGTGTTATATGATATTATATGGTGTGGGTGAGGTTTGGCTAGAAAGTCCAAGTTTCCTAAAAAGTGTAAAAAGTCATAAAACACAATAATTTCAGGCATAAAACACACCTAAAACTCAAAAATAATAAATGAAAATTACTAAAACACCATATTCAAACTCTAATAGTCCATAAAAACTTCAAACACACCATCGTAGAACTATGAATATAAAACACAAAATGCTAGACAACATAAAACACAATAATATTTGTCATTCCATAATCAGAGCCTTAACATCTAAAACACAACACAAAACCACATACATGATGTTTTAGTAATCTTCATCATGTTATTTGTGGGTTTTTGGTGTGTTTTATGATTGACATTATGGTGTTTTATAACTTTTTACACTTTTTAGGAAATTTGGACTTTCTAGCCAACTCCTAGCCTATATGGTGTTACATATTGTTATACGGTGTTTATATGGTGTTATATAATATTATATATAGTGTTATAATACACTTCTCACACTTCTCACACTTTGAGCACTTTTTACAGGATCCTCTACCTATATATATATATATAATGTAAGTACTGGAATAAAACCTTTTTAATTGAGAAAACCTATGAAACTCTAACCTCCCAACATTTTTTTGAAAAAAATCACACATGTAGTATACATGTTTTTAAAAGGTTTGAGCAAAAAAAAAAAAAGAAAAGAAAAACGCCAAGAGGATATTATTAAGAATAAATAAACAAGTTTTTCGCACAACGACTGTAATATATGTTACACATGATTGTATTACACAAAAAGTTGTTTATTTTTTTAAAAAAAATCAGGTCGGCGCTTATTTGATTTCTTTTCACAAAACCCTTAAAAACATGTTTATTACATGTGTGCTTTTTTTCAAAAGCAAAGAATGTCGTCATGTTACAGTTTCCTAGGTTTTCTCAATTAAAAGGGTTTCTTATCTATCCTTTCCCTACACAAACACACACACACATATATATATACATATATATTTGTAAATATAGGGTTAGGTTCATTTGTGAACAACCCCATTGATTGTGGATAATCATAGCCCTTGATTATCAATACACAGGTGTAAACACAAAAATCAATGGCCATGATTTGATCAAAATACTCTAGTGTATTTTACGATTTGATGATGTAAATCAATGGCTACGGTTTTGTTCACTCAGTTCACAGATACACTAGTGTTCACTCTACAACCCTACCCTATACACACACACACACACATATAGGGATGGATTAAAGTGAGAACCACCTTGAGTTGTGAGAACCGTGAGAAGTAGGCCATCCAAAAGGTTTTTCCGAAATGTTTTTTTTTCTCAAAAGTCATAAAAATCACTTGTTTCAGAAAAAAAAATTAAAAAAATGCCGCATAACCACATTTACACGAGGCGTAAAAAATATTTATCTTCGTACAAATTTTACACCAATGCGTAAAAAAAACTTGCATCAATCAAAACTACCGACTCGACATTTTTTTTACTTTTTTTTACAAATGTGTTTATAATGTTTTCATCTACGTTTGTTGAAATTTTTTTTGGCCCAACTCGCGCGGGAAGAAAAAGTTCTCAAGGTTCTCACAACTCGTGGTGGTTCTCATTATATATATATATATATATATATATATATATATATAGGGTCGGGATTTAGAGAAAACGATGAAAAGTGTGAGAACGGTGAGAACGCTTAACGATCGTCTGATCAAAACAATCTATGGACTAGATTGGCGCGGTGGCGTTTTCGTAAATAACATCAATTTTATTACGTGGACGCGCTTCATTAAGGGTAAAAGGGTCTTTTGACTACTCCACACAAAACGCCATCTCATGAAATAAAACGCCAAAAACAAAAATCACAGACCATTCTAAGTAAACGCCATTAAATATAAAACACCAAACTTAATTATAGTAAAATAACGCCTAAAAAACCGCCAAAAAAAAATCCTATATATACAACATCTCAGACCTTCAATTAAAAACACACACAAAAACCCAAACGCCATATTTGATATAACCCATTCTCCTTAGAAACGCCAAAAAACCCAAACATCAAATATCTTCTACCTCAAAACGTTTTTTTTGAAATTCAGTTTGGCTGTCAGTAAGATTTCGATCAATGAAATAGACAAAATTATTAAGTGAGGATATTGTCCATTTCATTGAGTAAAATCTTATTGACTTAACCTAAACTTCCATCCAATTTATAACGCCAAAACATACAAAAACATTATTGAGGTTTGTTGTCAATAAAGTTTAGCTGTATGGGGTGGACAACATTGTCAGTTATCTTTCTTAACCGAGGATTAACAATGTTGTCCATCTCATAGAGCAAAACATTATTGATTTTAGCATGATCAAAATTTGAGGGTTAAGGTGATCTTACTTCGTGGCGTTCTTTTTATCGGTAAAACGCCAAAAAAGTTAAAAAAATCAAACATCGTTGATTGTAAAAATTCAAGCTTGTTTGCTGAAAGGATTTAAACTCAATAACATTTTGCTGCATGAGATGGACAAATCTTCAAGAAAAAGATGCTGATGTCAGACTGTGTGCTTCCAAACAGCAACACAAAAAACTACTTGAAAAACAAAAAAACAAAGTAAATCATACGAAAGTCGAACCAGCCAGTTAACATGATTCAAAAAAGAAGAAAGCGACCGGTGACAAAGAAGATTTGGAAGATCAATTGTTTATGTATTATTTTTTTTATTTTCCTTTTCAGTTAATTGTTATATAATAAAAACGCCATATATAATAAAAACGTCAAAACAGCCAAAATGCTTGTTTAAACGATATCATCCAGTTAAACGCCACCAAAAAACTCCCAAACTATAATAAAATTGCTTTGAAAAATTATTATAAAAAAACCCAAAAAAATAATAAAAAATAAAAAGCAAACTTGAAAATGTAACTAGAAACAGTAAATACAAAATCAGTAATACTGAAGAATCTAAAAC
Organism: Helianthus annuus; assembly: GCF_002127325.2. NCBI lineage: Eukaryota > Viridiplantae > Streptophyta > Magnoliopsida > Asterales > Asteraceae > Helianthus > Helianthus annuus. Next base: position 108,757,484 of record NC_035448.2, read on the forward strand.
GCCAAACTTGAAAGATGGGACGTGTTACAGACTTCAAAGATAAAGCTTATCAAAAACATTAATTACAAAACACTAACTGAAAAGACGAATACTTTATTATAATAATGCACCGCCTAATTTAGGCGCCAAAAAGACATCCTATAAAATGATACGTCTTAGCAACTTCTATTTGATCAAACCAAAAAAACAAACGCCAATACTACTAAATACCACCCACTGTAAAACGCCAACAAATAAACTGAATGAATTGTTATTAGAGGGGAGTAACTTAGAAAAATTTTGCTGCATGAGATGGACAAAATTTCAAGAAAAAGATACTGATGCCAGTCATATGGCATTTTGTATTTTTTGTTCTTGAAGAAGGTTTGGATGAGGAGAAGAGATCAATGACACTGAAGAGTGCGTTCACTATAAAGATGAAGATCCAGATAGAGAAAAAGTGAAAAACCTACTCACACGCCATAGATCTATGTCCCCAAACATCCACAAAAAAAGCCAGTTCAACAGACGAGCATGCAAAAAAAATCAAACCGATGGGTTTGTTAAGTTTTACATAAAACGCCATATATTTGGTGACAGTTCTTGTACTATTAAAGAAGACAGAGACTGATGACAGTGAAGATTGAGAAAAGAGATCCGATTAGGATTTTTAATTTATTTATTTCCCTTGTATTTTTTTTCCTGTGGTTGAAATATAATTCAACAATAGAAAAACGGCAAAATGTTTATAAAAAATAATAGAATAATAGGTCATCTTGTTTAAAACCCCTTGGAAAACGCGATTCAAATATATTTCCTGCCCCATGGGTTCCAATGGCATACGGTGTGAATAAACGCCATAAACGCCAAAATGTTGATACAATGAAACCATTAAAACGCCATTAATTATTGAATCTGGTAAACGCCAAAAATCTTAAAAACCAAAAATTAAAACAACATTGGGAAAAAGCGGAACTGTAAAAGTAGAAGATGAAAGGACAAAAAAGCCCCTCCGCCCTTTTCTAGGCGGCGTGACACGTGTTGAGCCAGGAAGCGTTCTCACTGTTCTCACACTTTTGAGCGTTTTCTCCCGAACCTGTTTCTATATATATATTAAAAGACAAATTATAAAAAAATCATGTTACTTAAAAAAAAGGACTTGTATAACCAAAGTTCATACCTTTCCGGCTTTCCTTGTCTACTCATTATGAAAGGTAAACGTGGTCTCAACTACAAACCGTGGACCTCATTGTCACATTTGTGGATGCTATATGTCTCTGTCATACATAGAAAAATATCTGTATCTTTTGGGTAACTAATTTAAATCTTTCTAAAAACAGTAACTGGTTTAATTATGAACGGTATGGGTTGTTAGACTATCTCCAATGCTAAGGACGCCCTTAGCTGCCTAATCAGACGCCACGTCACATCCTTATAAATCCTTACAAATCCTTAAAAATCGTTACAAATCCTTAAATCACCCAACTTCACCTCCAACCATACAAACATCCTTACGTTTTCCACATCATCACCCATTTTTTCTTTAAATTCAATTACTTAAATTATTAAAATGTATTTAAATAATTAAATAGTTAATACAAGTAAATAGGTGATATCTAAAATAAAATAGTAACTAGATTTAAAAAAATATTAATACATCTGAACTGCAGGATACATGCAATAGATTGGTTTTTTTTAATCGGATTTTTAGAATTTGCTTTTTAATGGGATTTTTCAGAATTTGTTATTTATTTAAAATGGTTTTTTTTAACTTAAATCAAACCTAAAGGTTTAAAATTTAGTTTACTGCAATTAGAGGGGTGAATATAAAACTTTTAATATTAAAATTAAAGGTTTATCTCTTTATTGACTTTTACACTTCATCTTCCTCGCAATTTTCACCAATAAAGCTTTCCATAATTCCATGTCTTCACAGCTGAAAAATATTCAGTTTTTTCTCCATTAAAAGTTCATATATAAACTGAAAGATTTTCGTTGGAAATATAGAAAAAGAAAACGAAATGGCTCAACAACCGAGGCAACCCAAGCCCTTAAGTTTGGACGCCTCACCTTCGGACATCTTCAGGCGGCCGGCTCCAACGCAACGCCCGACTTCGGGCGACTCCGACGTGACTCGGATGACCTGATTTCGGATGCGTTAAAGATAGTCTTATACTTATTCTGTTTAACTTACATATATATAAGAAAATTATAAGGTTAAATAGTAAACCCATTGACAACACATTTAACCAATATTACATGTATCTATGACATGTTTGCAACCAGTGGCGGAACTAGCCTAAAAAGTTACGGGTATCCTAATTTTTTTAGGATCAGGGGTATCCTTTATATAACGAAAACGAAGTTGGGGAGTATTTTTACACTACGAAAATGGAGTTAAAGAGTATTTTTACACTACGGAGACGGGGTTGAGGGGTAGCCCGTGCTACCCCTAGAAACACTCTAAGTCTGCCTCTGTTTGCAACATTATTATAACTTATTTACAACTAGGGCTGTTTAAAATGCTTGTAACTCACAACATGCTTGAAAAAAGCTCGTCTGTCAACAAGCTCAGCCATTGCTAGCTCGATAATTAATTTGTTGGATCACTTGATTGGCTACGTATATATTAAACCCTAAATAATAATAATAATAATAATAATAATAATAATAATAATAATAATAATAATAATAATAATAATAATAATAATAATAATCTATACTATATAATAAAATAAAAGAAACCAATAAAGGGACACTTATCATTATTCTAGACCCTCCTTAATTATAGATAATTATTAATTAATTTAATTTTAAATTCAGGAAAATGTCGATTCCTTATAAAAGTCACTAATCTATATCCAAATTTAAAATCCAAATGGATAACTATGATCTCAAAACATAAGAAGTTTAAAATTCGTTTTCTAGGATTTCCCACAATATCCACATAGAACTCATATTAAAAGTCTAAACAACTTCAAAATCATATAAATTATTATGCAAGTTATTTTCATTATTTACACGTAGGAAAATCTTAATTTTATCACGTCATATTTTCAAGGTTTTTTATTTTTATTTTAACAAAGTCTGTTTGAAAATTTAGATTTTTTTAGGATGGGAGGGAATTTGACAACTTTTAAAATGATTTTTTAGGGAGAGGGTATGACAAGTAATAAGGGGAACGTTTAACCCACCCCAATGACAATTATTATTACTTATCAACGTTTAGCCACTTTTGTTTGTATCTTCGAGTAAAGAACCGATATGAGAATTTTTTGGCAAACTGGAACGACTCTAACTCGCTTCTGGTTATGAGCTTGGAGGAGGAAGATGGTGACTTCAAAATATTTGAAGAAGAGTCTTGACCTCTTGTGACCTTTCATTTAACTGGAAGCAAATCTACCGTGTAGCACTAATAGTATTAAAAGAATATTTTTAGGTTATTTTTACCTTGATTATTAGTAATAGTATTAAAAAAAATTGTGGTAAATGTATAAAAAGTAGACTTAACAAAATTTATAATTATCACGTGAATGTTCATTTTGTTAAATACATATTTTGACAATTCTATATGTTAACAAATTGCATTATACTTTATTCAATTATTATTCAACCGTGTAATGCATATATTTTTTAAAACATTATTTTTTTTTATTATTAATCGTATAACATTACATCTATATTAACTCATTTATGTCAATCTGGTATATAAATGTCTCTGTCTTTGTTTTGCAAGAAATATTTATTATATAGTTTAAATTGTTCAACCCGTGTAACACACGGGGAACTAACCTAGTAATAAAAATAAAGAAACAAAATAATAAATAAGTGTACGTTAATTTTATTTCTTTTTATATATTGACATATGTAAAATAATTAAAAAACAATAAAGAAAAACTAACGAGTCGGTTCAAGCATTTGACAAGCTGAGTTAGAGAACTCAACTTTTCAGCTCGATAAAATAAATAAGTTAGATTGACTCGTTTAAGTTCAAGTTCAAGTTCATGCCTAAACTCGATCCCAGCTTAGCTCGGTCAATTCACTCACGTACAAGTTACAACACAACAACACATAGAAAAATAAACGGGTTACACGATTTAAACGACCGAAAGTGTGTACACAAAAGGGTCATACATCAATTCAACTAACCGACCTCAAACACCAAAATCCGTTAATCTGACACAATTGTGGCTCTCACACTTGTCATTAGGGTGAAGGGGGTGCTCACCTAATAGGTGAGTCCCCTCTCTTACGCCCAACCAATCCCCGTGTGCCACGTCAAGTCCCCTCTTAAACTCCCCTAACACCCCAATTTGATGGCGCCACTCCCCTCTTAGGTGAATTGGTTTTTTTTTTTTTTTTAAAAAAAAAAAAAAAAAAGGAAATCATTGATTGGACAAGCCCCTTCTCTCTCCTCCCTCTCTCTTCGGTGAGCCACCACCGGGAACACACTCTCTCTCTTGGTCACCGCCTTGATGGCGGCACCTTCACTAATCGGCAAGCAGGTCACCGATTTGGTTCCCCGCATACGCCCCCTTCACCCTTAGGTTCAAACCACGAGGTGGGAAACCGAAAGAATCCAAAGTCGACAGAAGAAAAAGAAACACAACACCAAAACAACAATCACTAAACCCAAACCTCCAACACAATAGAAACATGTACATCACGCATCAAAACTTGTACATTCACTACACACTGGAAAAAGAATCAAACAGAAGCCGTTTTCAAATTCTTTTCTCCCCTTGATTGACCACTACTATTTCTTCTTCGATAAATGCCAGCTCACCACCCATTTCAACTTTTGCAAAACCCATCATCATATTCATGCCACAACAACAAGTTTACTGTTTATTTTAACGATCAAACCCTAATTTCATCCCATCTTTCTTTAAACGAACAAATCTTGGGTCATTCTTCAATTACCCACAAAAATTACGCTTCCAAATTCATAAAGTTTCATACTTTCTTAACCGCAACCCCACTTTATCAACATGGTGTGGGTTGTTTTACAACGAATCATCACACCCACCAAAACCCCCTTTTCCCCCAATTTCTAGGGTTTTGAATTTGAATTGACCCAATTTTGTTTAGTTTGATCAGATCGCAATTCGGGTGGTTTGCGGTGTGGGTTTTGTGTGAAGTTGAGTAATTTGTGATCAATTTGATTTATGGCTTCGATTCCGGCTGGGCCGAGTTCCGGATCGAGTTCGAGTTCAGGGTTTCAGTCCCCTTTTGGGGATACTACTTTTACCAAAGTGTTTGTTGGTGGGCTTGCTTGGGAGACTCAGAGTGAGACTATGCGTCAGTATTTTGAGCAGTTTGGAGAGATTCTTGAAGCTGTTGTGATCACTGATAAGAATACTGGCAGATCCAAGGGTTATGGGTTTGTGAGTGTCTGTTTGCTATCTTGTCCTTTTTATTTGGTCATGGTTTCTTTCTAGTTGTTTTGATGAAAGTTTGATTGTTGTTAGTTGGTTAAGTGATTTTATGATAATGAATTTTCAATTTTGAAACTCATGTATTGTGATCTAAGTAGCCTTAATTTAGATGTGTTTTGAGGATTTCGATTGTTTATCGACTGTTTAAAGTGGAAAATATGGTTTCTTGCTATGGCTGCCATTGTTAGTTTCTTCACTTACAGGCTTATGCTGATGTCATCATTGTTTTTGTTTACTCGTTTAAGCTTTGTAAAACTTCGTGTTTAACTTTGTAATTTGGAGTGTTTGGGTGTAGTAGAAAAATGCTTATATGTTATGTCTATCAACTTATTTAAGGGTGAAATACGTTAGGTTTCCGTAAGTGGTTTGAGATTGTTTGTTTTAGACGGATTAGTTTTTGTGGATTTGATATTACAAGTTTACCCAGCTGATTAACGGAGTCTGGTTGTAAGAATAAGCTTAAGGTGTTTAAATAAGTTAATAAGCAATCACGAATATAACAAAACTGAACAAGAACACATAAAATCTTATCAATAAGAATGTGTATGTAATATGTGCATGGTTAATGATACAAGTAATGCTAGATAATTAACTATGTTTTCGTGGAGGTTTTAGGTGACTTTTCGTGATCCCGAATCAGCTGCGAAAGCGTGTGTGGATCCAGCTCCGGTTATTGATGGTAGACGGGCGAATTGTAATTTGGCTTCACTTGGACGCCCTCGTCCAGCATTTCCTTTCGGTAAGAAATTGCTACAATAACATGGATATTAATAAATGTAACATTGATTAGAGTTTTAAACAGCTTTATGCATATTATCAACCTATCGAAAACAGCTTATTTCATGCAAGAGTAAATTTGTCATTTTGCTTCCACCAAAAACAATCAGTTTGAAATAAGCTATCTCAAATTGCTTATTACAAAAATAGCTTTTTTCACGTGAAAATAAGCATGATAAGCGTACACATTTTCTTGGGAGTATGTGGCGAATGAATAATCGTTGTTGGTTCCATGTGTTGAACTAAGCCGTTAATGCGGTAAAAAATCGGATATCGGTCAAGGACCGATATTTGAGATATAGGTTATCGCAGTGGGATATCAGTAATTTTAATATCATGTAGAATTTATATATATATAGCAATTTAACACTATAACAAATTTGCAACTTGCAAAACACTAACAATTTTAGCAATTAGGAACTGACTAAGACTCGAATCACTAACATTTAACAATTAAGACTTAAAACACCAATAGTAGCACTAAGAAGAAAGACGAATGGTAGAACTAAGAAAAAGGTATTGATATTGGGAAAATCGGTGAAATACCAGTCAATATCGCCGACAGTATCGGTACCAATATTCTGACCAATATTTAACACCGATATTTTACATGAGGACCGATAACCGACATATTGGTGATGTATCACCGATATTAACTGCATAGGTGTTGAACAACGGTCTAAATGAGACGTAGAATACTATAAGTATTTGTTTCTTAGTGTTTTTTTTGTTTTTTAAATACCAGGACATGTGACATCGCGGATACCTTATGTTGGAGGTGGGCAAGCTGCTAATATGCCTTCTGTTGGAGGTGGGCAAGCTGCTAATATGCCTTCTGTTGGAGGTTATGGCTATCAACAACCATTTTTTTACAATTACCGACAAGGTTTATTGTATCCCTCATTCCCGTAAGTTACATTTTATTTTTCATTTGTTTATATTCTTATTTGAAATGATAAAATTAAGATAAATTAAGGTAAATTCTAAAGAGATGAAGTGATGAACTTTTTTATTTGTCATTTCGGTGCAGAAATGGAATGTATGGTCCGGAATACGTCTATCCACAGGTCAGTATAACTTATTCAGTGAAATCTAACTTATTTTTATTTTATTCATTATCGAATACTAGGTAAATATGATATGTTTAGTGTTTTGAAAGAGTAAATATAATACTATGAAATTTAGAATGATGAATATGAAATTTAGAATGATGAATATGAAATTTAGTGAAATATAACTTATCTTTTATTTATTTATTATCGAATAGGTAAATGATATGTTTAGTGTTTTGAAAGAGTAAATATGATATTATGAAATGTAGAAGGATGGATATGAAATTTTTAACAAATAAAGGTCCATCATGAAACTAAACTTGAAAAAAATAGAAAACGGGTCGAATGTCATCCAAAGTGGATTTTTAATGCATAAAAGCACCCTGAATTATTTCGAAATAATGTGATTTCTGTTTTTACATTTAACCCTAATTATTTATCAAAAAACTTAAAGTTTTGGTCAAAAGGTTTTTCGGTCAACCCAACCCAACCCACCCATTTTGCCAACTTTACTGCTATCCCTAAAAGTAAAAAAGTGTATGCAAATTACAAACAATCTAACGGTTTATTTACTTTATTTGTAGGGCGTTTACAACCCGTATTCAGGTCAACAGTATCTCCAGATATATGGAGCAGCTAACACACCCGTGTATCCATACAATCAAATGGGTCAGATCGCTCCAAGTGGTCACGGATACCCGGGTTTACCGGGTTACACATTGCCAAGTCATCAGATTGTGCACTTTGGTGGATCGGGGGTCAATGCAACCACCACTTCATCCATTAGGACAATTCAAGCAGCATATCCAACAGGCAGTTTGTTTTCTTTCAAAATATTTATTCTTTTAACATTAAATATTACGACCTGTGTAACGTTTCTTTTTATGGCGTTATCAGGTGTTGCAGCACCTGTTCAAGGACAACAATTTGTAATCCCCGCCCCTTCACAACAGATTATGCCAGGTGGCGGTTCTGACCAGAGGGCAGGATGAACGTCTGATAACAATCTGAGTAAATTTACCTATGTATGAACTAATTTTTGCTATTATACGAGGCAACATGGGCGGGTTAAGCTGATCAAGACATTTATTTATCCTTTTTATTATTATTTTTAAATAATCAAGCTATTACATATGATTTCAAAACTATATCATTACAGAAAGAGTAAAATGCCATTTTCGTCCCTGAGGCTTGGCCAATTTTGCGACTTTCGTCCAAAATTTGTTTTATTGCATCTGAATCCAAAAGGTTTGAAATCTTGCCATTATCATCCGGCTCGTTAACTCCATCCATTTTTCTCCGTTAAGTCAAGGGTATTTCTTGCCTTTTTTGTCAACTTAAAGGGCAATTCGGTCTTTTTCACTTTATGTAAAAAGACTGAATTGCCCTTTAAGTTAACAAATAAGATGGAAATACCCTTGACTTAATGGATGGAGTTAATGAGCCGGATGAAAATGGCAAGATTTCAAACTTTTTGGATCCAGATGCGGAAAAACAAACCTTTGGATGAAAGTTGCAAAACTGGCCAAACGTCAGGGACGAAAATGGCATTTTACTCTTACAAAAATAATCGAAATCTTAAACGTAACAATTATAAGAGGCTGAATGCTTTAAAATATGTATTTGGTGACTTTTGACGTGTTCTCTTTTAGCTAATGTATTTGATTAACCAATTCGACCCATTTGAGATAAAAAAAAGTAACCGAAGTTGACCCATATAAGCAAACGGGCCGAAATTGTCACCTTTAAAAAATTCATTATCCATTTGCATTATGTATTGTTTAATGTTCATGAGATATCTTTTTGCAGGAATTTTTAGATTGCAGCAGGACTAAGAACAGCCATACTGGTACTTGACTAGCGGGCTTCAACTTTAGCCTTGGAAGTTACTCGTTTTGCATTCTAGAGGTACAGCCTCTATTTCACTCTCATCGGGTTTATATTTTTTTTATAACTTAACCTCTTGCATTCATGGAAAAAGAAGAGGCCTCCTTCTTATTGTTGCTATTAGTTTTTTACGTCTTAATTGTTAGTGTTAAATTATAGTGTTTTAAGTCTTAATTAGTTCCTACTTGCTACAATTGTTAGTGTTTTGCAAGTTGCAAAAGGTTAATTTGTTAATGGTAGGGGAGTATACTGAATTGTTAGTGTTAAATTGCTATATATATAAATTCTACATGATATTAAAATTACTGATATCCCACCGCGATAACCTATATCTCAAATATCGGTCCTTGACCGATATCCGATATTTTACCACATTAACTGCTTAGATCGAGATACAACTATGATATGTAAAGAAATGATGACATTTTGGTATGAGTTAATTTTCCCGATACTTGATGGAAACACGGGGGTTTGCTTTTCGAAAAGGAAGATTGCAAGTTCCGCTCCGTCCAAGCTTTTAAAGTTGCTTAAGGGGGTGTTTGGATGTGCTTCTTGAAAGAGATTGTTGCGACTTTTAGAATCAGAATAAAATATAAGATGATTGGTTATGCAAGCTAGCAATAGGCAGCCAATCTTTCATTTATCGCAAATGATAAGTTTTACCCTTACACTCAAAACTGTACATTTATTGCTTAATAAATTCAAAAGAAATCAAAAGTGTTCTCAAATGCTTAAGACCTCCTAAGTTTGCCTTAGTAAACAAATTTGATTGTTGTTTTAAGTGCTAAAGATATATAATATAATCGTATTAGCACATTGATTGTCTATCAAGATTGTAGAATATGTTGACGGATCATGGGCCTGCCTTTTTATGCCACCTCTTTAACAGATATACTAGAATCTGGTGCTTGGTTTAATAATCACTGATCCAGTCAGGGACAACAAGATCTTGAATAAAAGATAGATTAGAATCTTTTGTGATCTTTACAGCATTGTTACTGGTAGGGCTATTCTCACATGAGTGGCCTTTGTTGAATATGAGTACTGATGGTGGGGGTGGTAGGGGTAGGGTGGGGGGAGGTGGGTTGGGTGTGGGGTACTTTATTTGCATAGTTTGAAGTTATTGTGGTTCTTTGGCCTCTGCACATGTGTATGGGACCGCAACATCCACAAAAAATATCAGCTTTTTTTTTTTTTTTTTTTTTTTTTTTTTTTGTGTTTGTATGAAACTATGAATTACTGAAGTAGAAGTGGCGACAGACTGACAGACCGGGCCACTCCATGCTGGGTTGACCCGCAAACAATTTTTGTCCCTTTTTATTATATATTTTTTTTAACTATGTAAGGTTTTTATTATGTTTTTCAAATTAAGGGGAAGGTTAACGTACAATAGCCCCTTAACGTGCTACGGTACGCAACTTCATTTTTAAAATACACACGTTATAATACATAATTACACGTTATTTGCATAATTACGCATGGGTTGGGTTAACCCTAATTACGCACATTATTTGCATAATTGCGTACGTTATATTGGTGGTCGCGTACCGTTGCACATTAAGAGCCTTTTGTATTTAAACCTTTCACCTAAAATTAATATTGCTCCAATGATTATCTTGATTTTTTTATTATTTTTTTGGGTAAACGGCATTTGCCTGGCAAATAGATTTTTGAATATGAATGATTTAGAAAATAGACTTTAGCAGACTTTTAACATTGTTTAACCTGTTCTCTTTTGTATTTACCTGCTTGAGATAAATTACAACCAAAATCAACCCATTAATAGGTAAATAGGGATCATTTGTCGGGTTTGGTTTGCTTTGTTTAACATTTGGAAAGTCGTACCAAATAACTCTACGCTCTAAAATCTATACAAACGTTTGCTTTTTCGTGTTTTCTAAAACAAATTTGGTTGATGTTTTGTGTTATGCAGGTCATTTTTTTACCAGAGACATATCATGGTATGGAAAATCCCATGATGTGAATTGACTCTGTTGCCCCTCTCTCGCTCTACCAGTGCCCGAGGGTCAAAAGAAATCGCCACCCAAAGCTGGAATAGGTTTCCGGCATGCATTTGCATCATCAGCATTCACCATTCTTGTTAAAATAATTAACAAACATGTTGTTTTCGGTTTGCATATATACATTGGTCAAAGTCAACGGTGCTTTGTATTTATCCGTGTTCATGTCTTATTTTTTCGCTTTTGGTTTGTATTAATGACAAATAGAGCCTGGTTTTCAAAGGGTGAAAGTCCAGGATCTTGTAATATTAGGGGAAAAAATGAAACAGGAATTCTGTCATGTTTGTGTTATCATTGCACTTTGAAGTTAAGATTACAAGTACTATTTGTAGTGTAAATGTATAAATATGGGTGTCTAAATGAGTATATCCAAACTTGAGCTCTATTTTAACTTGAAAATATATAATCTTATATAGTTTATGATTGTTTTTTTTTTTAAATATATTTTATTAATTGTTTTTTCAAACTGAGAGTATGAACATAAATTTGTGATTGAATTTATGTGTAAAGAATGTAAAAAGATTATAATTATATATATTTAACTTATCCAAACCATTTTAGATATAGAGATGTAACAATAAAATATGAGAAAAAAAAGTTAAAAAATGTTTTTTAAATGTGTTATTTTGAAAATTACCTTTATAACAATTACATGAGATGAACGTTAGAGCATTCACAATCAGACGTTCCCAGATGTATGTTTGTGGGTTTACCTTGCATTAATGTAGAGAAGGGCAATTAATATCGCAACTTTTAAAGAAAAAATTCAACCCCATGGAGAGGGGGATGTGACACCCCCAAACCCGGGCAAGTTACTTTGTTTAGATTAATACACAAACATAGAGCAGGAGACCTATGATAATTTATAAACTTATTTAAAAGAAAACTCTTGTAAACTTTATTTAAATCTTAAATTAAAGTTTAAAATCTTGATGTCCTATGTTCTTACCAACTGAACTCATATGAATCATATGTTGAAACAAGTCGGCTTACGCTGGTGAGCTCCTAGGTAAAACTTTTCAATATTTGTTTTGTAAACCTTCATTTATAGCTTTATCAAAATTTGATCACAAATACTTATAAAACAAACCCATTGTTTCCACGTTTATCAAACACATATTAACACATGATATTATCGCAAACAGACCTTACATAAACAAGTCAAGGTTGCTAAATACCTATATCCCCCACTCTTTTTTGTTAAGGATAACATCAAATAAAGAAATCTCAACGATTTATAATCGGTCCCAACGCTTTCTTATCAAGGATAACATCAAATAAAGAAACCTCAACGATTTACAATCGGTCACACAATATTGTTTTTACCCAAGACACCCATGTTAGTCTGTCTACAAGCGCACATACATGGCCTTATCTTGACAACTTGCTCTAGTTGAGTGATAGTCAATTAGTCATGAATTACTAGGTGTGAGCGATACTAACCCGACCTTGGCAAGAAAGATGTATTTTTAACCATACCTCACTGCATGATTCATCACCAACTCTCACTATCCAAAATCGTCATACAAAAATGAACATAATTTTGTTTTAGTTTTTTGACTTTAGAATCAAAACTATCAATGCAATCATCTACATAATTGAATAAGACTCATGAATATGATTATTAGCTAATTCATCCAAGGGTGAAAAGTTAATTCACTATTAAAAACTATTCACTTATAAGTATTTTTAAGATATACTAGTTTTATCACCTTAGCCGCGTTGCGGCGAACTTCTTTTGTTATTTAGTCTGTGTTTATATGTGTTTTAAAATCACTACGAGTGCGTTGCACACGGAACCACAAACAAGAACAAAAAGAAAATGTAAAAAACAGTAAAAATTAATCGAAAGAAAATCAAGCAAAAAAGTTGTATGTTAATGATGTTGTTCGTATGAAACCCGTGGTCAGAGATGAGCAAATAATATTGGGTACCGGTAACGAATTTCCCGAAAAGAAGGACCCTAAGTACCAATTCGGTACCGACTTTTGGCGTTTCTAGTACCAGTTCGCTACCGATTTTTACCTTCATATACCGGTACCGTAACCGGTATTTTCGGTCTCGGTTGCCACGGAGCTCTGATCAGGGATGAGCAAATGGTACCGTGTAGCAGTACCGAATTTCCCGAACTAAAAGATTTTCAAACTCAATCCGGTACCGACTTTTGACATTTTCTGTATCAGGCTGGTACCGACTTTTATCTTCATGTACCTGAACCGGATCGTACCGGTATTTTCGATACCAGTATTGATTGACACCAAGCTTATCCAACTTAAAAAGTAAAGCAAATAATAATAACTACTAATATATTAATATATGATTATAATATATTATAATAACTGTTTATTCCATTTGCTTTTTTAATATATAGATTAAGCTTATCCAACTTAGAAAGTAAAGCAAATAATAATAACTATTAATATATTAATATATGATTATAATATATTATAATAACTGTTCATTCCATTTGCTATTTTTTAATATACAGTAATTCCCGCTCATGATGAAATTCTTTTATGATTCCAAATAAAAACCATAAATAATGGTTTCAACTTAATTGTTCTACACTTAGGGCATGTTTGGCTAAGCTTTTCTCCTTTTCCTTCTCAGAAGGACTTTTCACAATCAAGAAGTCACAAATTATGACTTTCCCTTTTCTCCTTTTTGAAGACAAAAAAAGCTTCAAAATGACTTATTTCCATAATGTTTGGCTAAGCTTTTCTCCTTCTCCTGACTTCTAGATAATGTTTGGATCTCCTTCTCCTTCTCAAAAGTCCTTTTAGCTCTAAAAGGAGCTTCAAAAAGCTTAGCCAAACATGCCCTTAGAAGCATAAATTTCATACCGCCCGATAAAGAAAGGTCCCTTTATAAAATATCATTTAATCTTTAGAGTAAACTACTAAAATGGTCCCTGAGGTTTGGTCACTTTTGCCACTTTAGTCCAAAACTCAAATCTTTTGAATCTGGGTCCCTGTAGTTTCGATTTTGTTGCCATTTTCATCCAAAAGCAAAATCTGGTCAGATTTTTTCAGTTAATATCCAATTTTTTTCTTTTTCCTCCCTTCTAATAAGGGCAAAATGGTCATATTTTTTTAATTTGTTATAATAAAACGTTAAAAGACCATTTTGCCTTTCATTAAAAGGGAGGAAAAAAACCAAAAAAGCTGGATGTTAACTGAAAAATCTGGCTAGATTTTGGATTTGGATGAAAATGGCAACAAAATTGAAACCACAGGGACCCAGATTCAAAAGATTTGAGTTTTGGACTAAAGTGACAAAAGTGACCAGACCTCAGGGATCATTTTGGTAGTTTACTCTAATCTTTAACAATATTCGTGTTAATCTCTAACATGTGATGAAAGAATGGAAGTTCATGGGGGGTTGATTTCTATGTGGAATCCTTTGATTTTCGTTAAAGAGTTGTTTTAGTCATGGGATCATCTCCTCAATGTAAAAGGTACATGGTTGTGTAGTAATGTTAGTGCGATAAGATCATCTCCGGAGAGGGCTATGAGTGTAGGATCAATTGGGTCGAATAATCAAAGGAGGGGGGGGGGGGGTACGCGACATTCTTTTCATGCAAAGAAAGGTAACACGATTTCATTTATTGAGGAAATGTCGAAACACATTGATGTGGACCGGGTGTTGGGATATAAAATGAAAGGGAGAAGATGATTTAAAGGAAGTGATTAATGGGATGGGTGCTCGGTGTTGGTTTAAGGAGGTACCACGATAATCAAGGCATTGTTCGCCGATCCCTCATGATTTTTCATCATGCCCGCATCTTCCCGTACCCATTTCCTTCGCTATTCTAATAGTTATGACTCTTAGTGAGCCGGTTACACGCTATATGTGTTAACAATAATAAACTCGATTAACGAATTCACACACACACACACATATTTACACGCATATATAGACATACACATGCTACTTACAAAAATGGCCCAAACGAAACAGCCCAAAAGACAGACGCGACAACCCAAAAAGGATTTGCCCAACATATTAGACAACCCAAATATAATAATAAGACTCATAAGGTAAATTAAAACACGTGGGCCAAGTGATAACACAAACATCAAACTGTCCAATACATATACCCGAATTGTGAAAAGTGATTTGTTTTTCTTGAATTGTTTTTCACAAATAGTGAAACCACTTATCGATGATTAACTTTAATTGTTTTTCACAAATAGTGAAACCACTTACCAATCAATGCATCTATCGATTAACTTTAAGATCAATGCATCTATCGATTAATAAAATGTTTATCTTTTTCTATATTGAATCACGATTTGTTGAATCCCCATCATCTTTTTCATGTGTGATTTACGGCTAGTGCAAAAATATAAACAAAAATATGGATGAATTACAATAAAAACGTCTTCATATTTATATCATAATCAAACACATGTTAAGGAGAATTTAGGGTACCAAACCTTAAATTCAACAATCAATCTCACATAGAAACGGTGCTTTAACATGGAAAGGGTGGCAGTTGAAATTTTTTATTTATATTAGAACGGTGCCAAAACATCCAAATTTATATTAGTATATAATGTTTAGAAAAGTTTATAATCTTTGCATCTTTTTACAGAAGTCGGGGCAAGTCGACGAGTTGATTGAACTACTTCAATCGAAAATCAAGCATATGGAGGAGAACATCTTAGTAAATGGAAACCCTATCAAGATTGCAAGATCAAAAGGGAAGAAGATTCAAATCACAATGCTACAAGATTACTCGCAGTAGGATGGCTTTTTTTTTTTTTTTATAAAATTTATGATTTGTTTTAGCTAATATTAATCGTATTCCTTTCGTGTCTAATCGCAGGTTATCGGGGAATTTGGCATGGGCTTATTTGCAGCAAGACTGTTATCAAGTCGCTAAAGAGACCTATAGGTGGGTTTGTAATATTTTGTTTTTAAAATTAGCTCTTGAATAATTTTTTTTGTAGTTAGGACAAAATACCGAAACCGATATGAATAAGAGGTCCAATTTGTTTTATAATGCAGGAAGGTGCTTTCGTTGGAACCAAGTATAAATCACAGGTGCAATTTAGCCATTTGTTTAATGTACATGAACAGAATGGCAGAAGCGAAGGTTATACTGAATACAGTTAACGAGTCAAAGAGGACAAGCGAAGGGTGAATAATCGCATGCTACATCTTATGAGCGTGCCATTCAAGTAATGAGGGATTTCGAGGTGTGGGACACGTGTCAACCCGGCAGTCAGTTATCCTTCTCGTCATTTCTTAGCCGGAACAAAAGAACTGATACCTTTGAAAAATCGTCATCCAAACAAAGCTGTGATTCAGATCCTCCTTGATATACAAAGTCAACTGTTTTGCCATATCCGGTCAAGGGCACGCCACGAGTCCCGTTCATGCAGCCTAGAAGACAAGAATGGGAAAGAGTGGATTAGGGTGAAGGGTGTCTGACGGATACGAATAAATCCGAGGAAGTGAACAAGAAACCATCACGAAAGAAAAGCTGGGCAGATATGGTGGAAGAAGATGAGCAGAGTGAGAGCTCTTGTTTTGGTGATGAAAATGTGGATTGCAACATGATGGTAGAGTTTGGATCTCTCAGAGTGCAGGATGGATATCAAACTTAACCGGCGACTCCCATGCAGTGCACGAGGAAACCTTTGACTTTTGGCAAATTGAAAGCGCCTTTGGTAAGGAATCCTTTCTTTTGCTGGAAATAATAAAGAATGCAACTTTTTCTTTGATTACTTTCTGAAGTCTCTCGTACAGTCCTTTCACTTTTCCACATTCAAAGCTTAAAACACAAGTGAGTTCACCAAACTAACAGTACGTGATCTCTTGATTATGAGAGTGTGAGTTTTTAAGGCTTGATAACCCACAAAAGTGGTCTCATTTTGTTAGGTAGGATTCACATGATTATAAAGCTGTTCGTTTAGATATTTACTGGAGGTTCTGTTTAATGTTTTAATGATACAACATGCAATTATTTTCTGGTGCTGCTGTCTTGTTGATGATAATTTACGGGGATAAGACGATATGTTTAAATAAAATGTGTCAATAGGAGAAATCTTATTCTTTTGATACTTGCAATGAGTGTGTAATCATGTGATCACAAGGTGAGTTCTTTTGGTATTATTGTTCGTCACACTGTCCTAGATTAGTTCTTGTGTCCTCCATAACCCTAAAATCGAATTCGGTTTCTTATTTCTTTAAATGTATTTTATGTATCCGGTGAATGTATCATCTTCATTGATTTAACAATTATATTGAATATAAAGGAATTCGCTTACGAATTATTGTTTATTAACATTTTATTAATCGATAGATGCATTCATCAGTAAGTGGTTTCACTATTTTTCACTATTTGTGAAAAACAATTAAAGAAAAACAAGTCACTTTTCTATGGGTTTCATTGGTTTCATTCTATTGGTTTATGGTTATCCGTTTTAATTGTATTTTTAATTTTAATTTATACCAGTGTAAATTATATATTCACTTTTTAAGAGTATGTGATTAAATTTGTAGCTAATAATCCTTTCACTCAAACTCAACTCTATTAGTTTCTCTATACAAGTTGAGCACCTTCCCGTTGTATAACACATAGCCTTATACAGGATCCACCTTCTTGGGAAAACAACACGCCAAAGATCATGATCTATCATCTAGAGTTGAAAATCAATTACTTAATTCACAATCTCAAATACGTAATATGTAAGACAACATGCTCACATGCCTAAATAAATATATATGACCACATGCTTAATGACGAGGTATGACCTGGATCGGCTAACCCGACCCGGTCATTACCTATTATTTTATTATAAACATTTGATTACATATGTTTATTCTAGAATGTTCTATTCTACATGGATAAACCTCGTAGGAGAATCCCCAACCTTTTGGGGAAGATCATGCAAATCCTTAGCTTATCGGAGCCCATCCTAAGTTAGGGGAAACCCTAATGGTAAACTATAAATAGAGGTAAACATCAAAGGTATGATCATCTTGCTCTCGTTTACTCCCTCTCTCTACATTCATACTTTCTTTCTCCCAAACCGAGACTTATTCTCACGTCGGAGGGTGGTTACAGGAATAACCCCATTCCTGTAACGAGTCCTAACGGTGTTCTGTTTTGCAGTAAGCTGTTCCGATCGCCAAAGAGTAGAAGTCCTAGCCGGAGCTTACCCATAAGGTCAGTGTTTCTTCATTGGCGCCATCCGTGGGACCTTTCGGTAACAACAGCAAGACTGAACCCAATGGCAAGCGATCAGAACGCGGCAGTAACACCAAGTCAGGCAATTGTAACCAACAACCCATTGCCGGAGACAAGCCCCGTTACCACCATGTCGGTTTCACCTGCCATAACCAGGTCTCTCGACCTGGAATTCAAAGTAGAAGCACCACCACCAGGTTTCGCGGGTACCTCTGCTATTTCTCCTGGGATGACAGTAGCAGACCCTTTTTCATACACCTCTTTGCAGTTCCGGTCGGTGGTACCAACCACAGCAGGCATCAACGCCTCCACCCCAGCATCAACCATGAGTGCACAGACTATACGTCATAGCACTATGCCGGTCATCACATCTGCAAGCCCAAGTATTATCACACCGGCAATGAGCATGGCTCAATACTATCAGCCCTCGGCCACATACGCCATGCCGCCTCTGTACTCGGCAGCGCTAACAGCGGCGTTGTCCACTCCACCACACCAGCCAGTCGTCATGCCTGCAGGAATCATGAATGCCCCGGTTACGCCGGGAAATCAAGCCTACTTCCCAGGATACTACTATGCGCTCCCATACGGGTATTTACCCCCATATAATACTCAATCATACACTCCACAGATGGCGGCACAAAGTTATGCTCAGCAGTCACCATGCGCGGCTTATATGCCACCTTGGTGGACTTTTCCAACATCCCAGCTGGTTTACAGTCAATCTCCGCCTACAGCGGAACCTGTTTACGACAGAGGAAATGCATCTAGGCCTCGTTTTTTTCCAAGCTGAGGCCCCAACTCTACACTAAACATCACTCCGGCTCAACCCCCTATCACCCAGGGAGCCAGCCAGGGTGGAGTAACCCCTCCAGTACAACCCATTAACGTTGAAGAGGACGATCTCACCAGACCATACAAACCAGTGGACGCTACTTTCAAGTCCAAGTTCACCAGAAGAATAACTGAAGCTCTAATCAAGGAAAAACCCAAGATGCCTCAAACTGTGGGCAAGTACGATGGTCTAGGTGACCCTGATGACCACCTCAACCTGTTCAAGAGCGCTGGGGAAGTAGCCTGTTGGCCCATTCCCCTCTGGTGTAAAATGTCTGTCCAAACACTGGTAGTAGCAACACGGGTCTGGTGGGATAGTCTTCCCATCGGTGAAATCGATAGCTTTGAAGATCTAGAGGCCAAGTTCACGTTGCAATTCAGCCAACAGAGAAGGCACACAAAGGATCGAAACGAGCTCCTTCACATTCGACGGCGAGATAATGAAACAGTGGAGAGTTTCATCGTTAGATTCAACAAAGAAAGCCTGGCAATCCCAGGTGTCACAAACGATCTAGCGTGTGGAGCTTTCCTACAAGGGGTAAATGATGACGAGTTGTTAAGGACGCTCTATGGAAGGGATGGTGTACCTCCCACCATAGACGAAATCCTGAGGATAGCCAAGGTATACGTTACACAAGAGAAGACTGTTGCAGCCAGTCATGCGGCTAACAGAAAGAAAGAAGCTCAGAAAAGCCAGGATGACAGAGAGCAGCGGAGCTCTAAAGGTAAAGGTAGAGGAGACCGGTACCAAAAAAGTGACAGAACAGACTCGCGATACGATAGATCTAGAAGCACATACTCAAGAAACGAGTCCTCTTCTAAACCGCGGTCCGACTGCCCTAACTTAAGTTTCTGAAAACCTCAAGTTTAACCCTCCAAAGCCATTGAAGGACGCTCCCAACAAAGACACTAGTAAATACTGTGAATACCACAAGGGGAGCGGCCATGATACTAACGATTGCTTTCAATTGAGGAAGCAGATCGAGTATTTCGTGAAGGCGGGTAAGTTGGCTCACCTGGTTAACAGCCCCCCCCCCCCCACCAAAGAAGAAACTGACAAAGGGGCGGGTAAGAGACAGCGAGAGCTAAATATGGTGTACGCCGATAAGGGAAAGGGAGCAAAACGGAGTTTCTCTACGCTTGAACCCTGGATGCTGGCAACTATGACAATCGAACCACGCGTAGAGGACCTGCACCTCACCACCGACCCCCTAATCATATCCGCCGCGGTAGGCGATTATAATATGAGAAGAATCCTGATAGACACTGGGAGTTCTGAAGACATCATCTATGAGCATTGTTTTAACAGGATGCAACCAGAAGATAGAAAATTGCTCGAATCAATGCACGCCCCTATTAAAGGGTTCACCAGTGAAAAGGTTGATCCAATCGGCCAGATTACTTTCCCAGTTACTTTTGGATAGACCCCTCGGGAAAGAACCATACTCCTCACTTTCTTGTGGTACGCGCTGAGTCTTACCACAATGTAATCATTGGAAGGTTTACCCTGGGGAAACTTGATGCTATAGTTTCAACAGCACGAGGTTTCATGAAGTTCCTCACCCCGCGGGGGATTGCAACGGTATACCGGGATAAGCTGGGAGAAGTATTGGATACTAAAAGATGCCGTCAAGGACCTACCGGCGCTATCGGCCCAGAAAGGTGGGTTTTAAGCACACGCCATCCAGAGCAAACAGTGACAATAGGGAATAGCCTTTCCCCTGAGGTAAAAAACAACCTAAAACAGTTGCTGAGAAGGAATGCCGATATCTTTGCTTTTGAACACTCTGACATGACTGGGATACCCCGGGATAAGGCAGAATATAAGTTAGCAACACTCTCGGGCATTAAACCAGTCGCACAGGGTAAACGTAACATGGTTCATGATCGAAAAGCGGCGGTAGTCAAAGAAGTACGAAAGCTAGTTGAAGCTGGAATTCTTAGAGAAACAAAGTATCACACATGGGTATCAAACCCTGTAATGGTTAAGAAACCAGATGGCACATGGCGGATGTGCATCGACTTCAAAGACTTGAACAAGGCATGCCCTAAAGATGCTTATTCGCTGCCTGAGATGGACTTTAAGGTCGACTCTCTGATCCCTTATAGGTACAAGTGTTTCTTATACGCCTATAAGGGTTACACCAAAATGCCTTTTGGCCTACGAAACACCAGAGCCACTTACCAGCGGCTCATGGACAAGGCTTTCGAAAAATAAATCGGCAGAAACTTAGAAGTGTATGTCGACGATCTGGTGATCAAAAGCAGAGAGGAAAAGCAAATGCTCGAAGACATCGAGGAGACTTTCCAGAAGCTGAGAGAATACAATATCAAGCTTAACCCCAAAAAGTGTTCGTTTGGGGTAGAAGAAGGTAAGTTTTTGGGGATAGTGGTCACCCGGGACGGTTTTAAAGCTAAACTGGAAAAAGTAGCCGCTATAACGCGAATGCCCTCCCCCAGAACCTTAAAAGAGGCACAAGAATTGAACGGACGTCTAGTGGCGTTAAACAGATTCTTGGCAAGACATGCCGAGCGATCTCTGCCATTCATAAAGACGTTGAAAGATTGCCTTAACAAGAAAAACTTCAAGTGGACCAGTGAAGCAGAAGAGGCTTTGCAAGATATGAAGCGGCTCATTGAAAAACTACCCATGTTGACAGCGCCATACCCAGAAGAACTACTAAAAATGTACATGGTGGCGGCTCATAACGTGGTAAGCGCGGTACTCATGGTAGAAAGAGATGCAAAACAAACACCCATATATTATATCAGCCGAGTTCTGGCGGGACAACGCGATATCCAACACTTGAAAAGTTGGTACTGGCATTAGTCCACGCTACCCGGCGTCTTAGAAGATATTTTCAAGGGCATCGCGTGTAGGTCTTAACGAATTACCCGCTACAACAAATTTGCACAAGCCAGAGATCTCCGGAAGATTGGTTAAATGGGCGATCAAGTTGGTTGCCCTAGATATCGAATATCGAAAGCGAACAGCAATTAAAGGGCAGGTGATCGCCGATTTCTTAGCTGAGATTCCCGATGGTGAAGTAATACAGGACCCCGCGTGTGACAACTCGGGATTTCAAGGTCTTTCCTTCACGCGTTACTTGTTTACGAGCCTATTTTCGCAATTTGTTTTGTGTTGTAACTTGTGCATGAACAATTGAAGTATGAACAATTGAAGTATTTTATATGTGGATATTTATTAATTACTTAAGACTAGTTTATGTGTTAATACCTCCTTAACTAAAGTCAAACCAACCTCGAAACCCTCCCTGGCGAAGAATAGCTCTTTGTTATCATCTAACTGGACGAAGTTAGATCTTTCGTCGTCCCTATATCTTTCGTCGTCCCTATATGCTCGACAAATTATGGTTTTTCGTCGCCAAAAGGGGGCCTTGGCCCAAGCTTTGTCAAGCCCAATCGAAGCCCAAACATCCCTAACTTGTAACGCATGCACATGAGTATTTCACCATTCCAAAAACACACGCACACGGTTTCCAACCCTAATCCTCTCAAGCTTGGTGACAACATTTTTCCTCCCTCTCTTCCTCGTTCTAGCAGTTGTCCTTACACCAACATCCGGTTAGTATATGTCCCCTCTACTCGATTTACATTGATTGGTGCTTTTGATTTTGTGTGAGTGTTGATGTGTTTTGGTGTGTATAGACGAAACATGATCCTAGGATTCGTTTGTTTACACAATTGAATCTGGACAATGGTGGATGTGTTACTAACTAATTAGGATGATTGGTTAATTCTCAATAGGGTTCAATAGATCGATAGTAAGGTTTGTATGACGTTATACTTGCATAACTAATAGTCAAGTGTGTAGGTGATCTGTATGAATGGTGATTAACATGTTAAATTCTACTAAATTGAATTATGTGAATCAATACAGCATGTATGACATTCAATTCATGATTGGGTGCGTATGATGTGAGAAACTGTCACAATGATTGTGTTGGGATTAGGTTAACAATTTAATGGTGGTTAGGAATTTTGTGATTTTATGAAATTGTTGATGATGGTGGTTTGATTGATTATGGTTCTTAGCGGCATGATTAGGGTTTCTGTGTGTGCATGATTAACTGGTAAAGTGACGAAACTACCCTGTCGATGAAACACTTGATATTTCGTCACCCTTATGTCGTCGAAACACTTGGTGTTTCGTCACCCAACTTATCGACGAAAAACTTTGATGTTTCGTCGCCCACCTGTCGACGAAGAACTTTGATGTTTCGTCGCTCTGAAGGAAACTCATCAACAGACTGTGGTTTATCATGTGTATGAAACTTGAATGATTATTATCTACCTGTTAATGATGTTAATTATGATTGAGGAAAACATGATTTGCTTATGATGAATAGCTCACTTAACTGTTAAGTACTATTACGAAACATGCATGTGAATTGTGGATTTGTACGAGTTGCAATAGCTGTTATGTGTTATTCAATGATCGTTGCTTTGGATGCACACCACGATTATAATTTATACGCGAACCATGCGAATATAAACTGATTTCGTATACCTGAACACCATAGGATTTGACCGATTAAGTGTGTGCGATTAGCTATTCATACCGAGAAAACCAAGGTGAGTTCACTTCTCTTAAAACAAGCATGCGTCCGGTGGGGACAATCAAACAGACAAAACTTGTAAACGGATTTTCGTAAACCCATATCCTTGTAGGGGATATGAGGCGGTTTTCAAATACCCACATCCTTGCAGGGGATGTGAGGCGGATTTCACAAACACATATCCTTGCAAGGGATATGCAACGGTTTCCAGTAAACGTTGATGTTGGATAATACACTCACTCTCTATCACTTAAGTCCCATCATACTACCGGGTTGTTGCTTGTAGGGCAACGGGGTTATTATTTGATAGCGCTATTAGGTTTGGCACCCTCACGACGTACCTGGATAGGACGGGCGTGAACTAGTAACTTTAAATCATGACCAATGTTTGATAGAGCATTGGAGAAGGGCAAAAAGGGTCGTCTGCGGTATCGAGTTATTATCAGCATAACATAACATGAATCAGTAATCGGTAACGAACGGTTTAACAAATCAGTGAACTCACCAGCGTCGTCTGACACACTTTTTCTACATGCTTGTAGGTCTATAGGTATACTTAATTGGAACTTGCAGTCTGGGATGCTGGAGTGGTCATGGGTCGAGATACATGGAATCGCAAGACAAGTCTAATGGTTTCCGTACATATGGTTTATGGATCCTTTAATTGATATATGCTTCCGCTGTATACAATGAATTACATTTAACCTTTTGTAACGCTTTATGTTAATGAATGAGAGTTTTATTTAAATATAGTTATGAGTTCAATCAACTTCAGGAAACTACAGGATGGGAGTTTTATAGATCTAGCTCCTCGTTTTGAGGAAACGCGCTCTATAGCGGAAACGAAGGACGAGTTCTTTCGTACGTGTACAGACTACCACAAGGTGGCTATCATAGACCGTCACCCCCTGTCTCGCATCGACGACCTGCTAGACCCGTTGTAATAATCAAGATTCCATCCGAAAACTGACTTAAGATTGGACTGTCATCTGATGGAAAACCATGGGGAGGATGATTCCTAACACGGCGTTATAGATCCAGTATGTCCACTATGATTTTCTGTTTAAGTTATTTAAGATATCCAACACACCAGCAGCCTCAGGGATCACATGAGTAGTATGCGTCAACCTCGTTTCGCCAGATTCGTCCACCGCATTTATTTGTGATTTTTAGAATCACTACCAGGGGAAAGGAACACCATGAACGAAACCTGTATTTTGTCCTAGAGCTCCTAGGGGAGGAGCAACTCCATGCGAAGTCTACCTAAGTGTGACTTCAGGATTTGGGAGGTACACTTTCTTGGTCAAGTAGTCAACGAAGTGGGGATACATGCAGACCTCGTTAAAGATCCATGTCATTAGATATTGATCGGCACCAAATAGTACATAAGGGATACAATAATTTCTTGGTCCAACTAGATACTATCGTAGATTCATCACAAGATTTTCGAGGATTTCGCAGCTTTAATCTCTTTAGCACAGCAGGGAACTGTGAATTCATGGGAGACAAAACAGGGGAATGTCTTTCAGCTTCTGAAACCCGACACTATAATGCACTGAGCATCGTCTTTACCCGAGGGTATGGGTGATTTGGTGGTATACCATGATGGTTTGAATCAGAGTCCCAGTTACACGCTGATGCAACACGATAAGGTGAAGGCTTATGTGGTGGATTAACAAGAAGAATTGCACGACTCACAACCTGCGGTGAAAACCGTGGTCTTTGGAAATAATTGGAGGCATTACTTGGACGGTACCAATGCACTCAGACCGATCACAAGGGCCTCCCGTGTACCCTTGTTTCGAAAGAGCTAAACATGTGATGACATCACTGGATGGAACTATCGAGCAATTACGGCTATGGAACCTAAACACATATGAGCATGCAGCTCACCATCGACTCTAGCCTACCCGATCAAATTCACCATGTTCAAACTGAAGCACTAAGGGAAGAGAATTTTCAAATTGGGTCCATGCGGGGCATGGATGAGCAACTTTTGGGTAAGACGGACGATATTCGCTACCTCATGGAACGAATGTGGATTTCATTATACGGCAACTGTAGGGAACTTGTGTTGAGCAAAGCACACCGGCCTCGAAGTTCAAGTCATTTGGGTTTTGATGAGAGATATTAGGATCTATAAATCTTGTACTGGTGATAGGGCATGAAGGCCCACCTAGTAATGTTTGTGAATGATGTTTGACTTGTGGAAAAGTCAAGGTGGAGTATCAGCAACCAGAAACGCCCATATGGAAATGAGAACAGACTGCCATGGATTTTGTCGCTAGTCTACTTACAACTCGAAACGGAAACAATATCACCTGGGTGATTGTTGATTGTCTCATGTAACCAGTACACTCTCTTGCAATCAAGGAAATTGACGAGTCTTCACAGCTTGTGAATATTCCTCTGAGAGAGGCGGCTTTTAGGCACGAGGTGCCAACTTCTGTTATCTCTGATTTCGATCTATACCTGATTTATGGCAGGCACTACACAACACTCTTGGCTCACGACTAGACATGAGCATTGCTTATCACCATAGGGCAAATGGTTAGAGTAAACGAACCCCCTTGACACTCGAGAACATGCTACGAGCATGTGTGTGATTGACTTAGTGAAAATTGGAAGGAGACATACCTTTGGTTGAGTTTTACCATAGCAGTCACCATTCTAGTATTCAGACAGCTCTATTTGAGGCATTGCATGGACAGTAACGCTAATCTCCTTGTTGGATTTAGGTGGGTGACGCGGTAGATGAACTCAGGAGGTGCCGTAGTTGCCAAAAGTTCGCTCCTCAAACGCTCCGCCCCAAGAACAATTTAATTCCTGTCACGGTGGCCTGGCCTATTCAAAAGTGGGCAGTCGATATTGTGGGGCCATTCCCGCTGGCCCCTGGGAAGCTAAAGTTCCTAATTGTGGCAATCGACTATTTCACTAAATGGGCTGAGGCCAAACCCTTGGCTAAAATAATTGCTGAAAATGCAAAGAAATTCCTGTGGGAGCACATAGTGTGCCGATTTAGACTACCGCTATACCTGGTGAGCGACAATTGAACGCAATTCACAGATAGGGTCCTACAAGATTGGTGTGCAGAGCTTCAAATCCAACAGATCTTCACATCAGTAGCACACCCCCAGGTAAACGATCAAGTAGAGCGGGCAAACAGGAGTTTGCTTGACGGAATAAAAAGAAGGTTAGGTTACGAAGGAAGCTCTTGGGTGGAAGAACTGCCGAATGTCCTCTGGGCACATCGAACTATGCCCAAGACAAGCAACAATGAAACCCCCTTCAGCCTAACCTACGGCGCAGAGGCCATGATACCCGCAGAAGTCGGATTACCGTCGCTGAGACGTCTCACTACTGATGATGACAATGACAGGCTCCTAAGGGAAGGCTTAGACCTACTGGAAGAACGGCATGAGGCAGCCGCCATCAGTGAAGCAAAGTACAAGAAAACTTTGGAAAAGTACTACAACCAGCGCGTGGCTCAGTATACTTTCAAGGTAGGCGAGTACGTCATGCGTGACAATGAAGACAGTAGAGCGGAGCCCTCAGGCAAACTGGGACCCAACTGGGAAGGTCCCTATGTCATCCAAGAAGACTTAGGCAAAGGGGCCTACCGCCTATCCAGGCTAGATGGTACCGCAGTCCCACGTAGCTGGAACGCAGCTCAATTGAAAAAATGTTATATGTAAAGCCCTACCCCTAACAGCGGGTTTGATTGTTTTTCCTTTTTGCAAACAAGTGTAATTCATAAGGCTGCAAACGAACCAAACGTTCGGCGAACAGTTCGTGAACCGTTCGGCGGGAAGTTTGTTTGTGTTCGTTCGTTTACTAAACAAACGAACATGAACAAGAAATTTCGTTCGTTTAGTTAAATGAACAAACATGAACAGAGGTCGTGTTCGTTCGTTTATGTTCGTGAGCGTTCGGTAACATGTTCGTTTGTGTTCGATAATTCATTAGTGTTTTTAGTTTTTATATTTATTTAAATACTTCAAAATTCCGAAAAATTAAATATCTAATAAGTGTCGGTGTATTATATATTCTGTTCATGAACGATTGTTTGTGTTCGTTTGTTTCCATTTGTGTTCATGAACAGTAGTTTGTGCTCATTTGTGTTCGTTAATGTTCGTTGCCTATAATTAACAAACAAACACAAACAAACACGAACAAGTTCATTTCCTTAACAAACGAACACGAACATAAAATCTCGTTCGATAAGTGTTCGTGAACGGTTCGCAAACACATGTATTTCTTAAGAAACGAACACCAACAAGGTCTTGTTCGTGTTCGTTCGGTTCGTTTGCAGCTTAAGTAATTCATCTCTAACGATGTCTCTTTTTTTCTTTTTAAGTATTGAGTTAATAAAAGTTCTTTCCTTTTTATTATTCTCTCTCATTACTTACATACAAAATAACAATTACCATCACATTTAACCTGCACTTTACGGTACAAAAAATTACCATCGCATTTAGACTGCACATAACGGTAAAAAAGCATCCTGGACACGAAATATTTTTCATATATAAGTCAAAGGATAAAAAATGTACAGCGCTAAGAGTGGGTATCTTGGTAATAGATACATTAACCACTACAAAAAAGATAGGTATTTTGCTAATAAATACATACAACTATCTTACAAAAAACCAAGTACTTGTCCCTGTTGCTAAACACCAACATACGAGAACCAAAAAACGAACATGTTCTAAATATCTACTTCTTGGAAAGCATTGCCCTCACCTCTGCAGGGGTGTACAGTGCCACATCATAATCTTCCAACAGATGAGGATCAACGATCAAGTCATCGACATTATCCTCATCCACCAGAAAGCCTACCACCTCCTGATCATCAACCAGGTTTGTACGGCGACGGCCACTGCGGCGTCGTTACACCAATCTGCAACGTTGTACATGATCAGGAGGAAAGGTTTCCATCAGAGTGTCAAATGATAGAGAAATCACACTTGCATCAGCTATTGAAGGACCCTCATATACGATACTCTTGCAAGACCGGCTAACCCGGGGTACAACATTATCGGAGCTCACTGTAACATTTGTGCTTGAAATCATTGTGAACAGTTCAGTTATCAATAAAACAATGTTATTTGACCCCAATGTTTGTTTGGTTATGTTTTACATTTTTCATGTTTTGACTTTTGTTCAATTTCAAACTCTACATCACTTTCTGGAGAATTATACGCAAACTGGTACGTAAACGTACTCAGTTTAAAGCGAAAAATACTCCGGAACATCAACCTATACTTAACATACCTTAAATAACCTTTACATAACTTAGAAATTAGTTTTGAAGGCTTCGGTATGGCTAAAACAAGTTAATTCGCTTACAGGGACTAAACTTGACAAACTGCGAAAGTATGCCAATTTAAACTGTAACAGACATTCCAGAACATGACCATAAGTTAAAAACACCTTAAATATCCTTTATATAGCTTAGAAATAGGCTTTGAGGGGTTCGGTGTGCTAAAATAAACTTTTGGGTCATTCAGGGACTAAAAGTGTCAAAAAGTGCATAAGTTTGCACTTTCGCGCATAACTTACGTTCTGAATACATCCGGACATCAAAAAATTTATGTAAGCATCATAATATTATGCCTTAGTGTTTGGCATGAGAAAAATCCATTCGTCGCGTCATTTGGATCGTTTTTCGCACTTATGCGCATTCCGTCGTAATTAAGCGAACATCGCGCTTGTACGACCAAACGAACCGACATCCGGCATATTTTTGAGCATGTTTCATGTACACAATGTTTAAGCATCATTTTAGGGCCTTAAAGACGGCTTAACAGGCCTTAAACATGTCGGAAATGGCCTTAAACCACAACAGGGACCTAAACTGCCATTTTTGAAAGTTGTCTTCTGATCAGGACATCCAGGCGGCCCGCGTAAGCCCAGGGTGATCCTTTAAACGGCCGGCGACAACCCTTCAGAACAGCAAAGGTCGTTTTAACTGCTGTAAACAGCCTTTCGACCCTCCAAAGGGCAATGCCTCTTGCAAATCTCTGGGGTTGGGGTCATATTATGATACCACAACATTGCGACACTTGTACGGATGAGATTCGAGCACGAAAATCGATAAACGATCCTAACGGTCTTGCATATCCTATAAATACCCCCCCATTCTTGTTTAAAACCCACAAATCTGATCTAAAAGCTCTAAGTTGATGCCATTGCTTCATACCTGAGCTCCTGGATCAAGATTAGCTTTCAGGGACCCTTCGTAAGTGTTCTTTCGTTCCTTTATCGCTTTTCGAGTCCTAAAGTCAAACTTTGTTTGACTTTCTGCATTGACCAGTTTATGGTCAATGCGAAGTTCGTTTAAACTTCATAACGTGAGCGTGATCACGATGGTTATAGTCCATAATGACTATACCTACTGATTACCACGTTATCTAGGCTCAGTGACGAGTCGTAGTTTCGGCCAAAATGCGCATTCTTGCGTATATTGTAACCAAACTACTCATAGGTATCAAAACCCTTTGTTTTGATACCAAACCTGTTTTCTAAACTTAGTTAAGCATGTTTTAACATGCTTAGCTCGTCACTTTTAGTTTAGTGCTTATATAGGGTCGTAAGGTAAGCGATCTAAACAATCGCTTATACTTTCAAACCCGACCCATTTGGTCGATCATTAGGATCCGACTAAACACACTAGGTGACCATAGTTGTATAGGGAATAACCTTCCGAGGTTATACCTTATGGTCACATCGTTTAAGTAGTTGTATGATAGGTAGTTTATATGCCTTAGGTAACTTACCAAAATGCCCTTTTTACGCCAAAATTCATATTAAGCATATGTAACATAACTTTTGACATCTAAACTGATTTGGCAACAATATTAGATATGTTAAGGCATATTTTACTTATCATAGGGCTAGTTAGGCGTTCCGAGCGCGTTTTATGCAAACGACGCGTTAAGGTAGCATAAGCTACCTAAACGGGTCGTAATGGGTCGTAAGCACTTAGGTTAGGTTTCATTTTAGTATGTAGGCTTTGTTAAACCATATTACACGAGTCTCCATACTCGTTTGGTTTACGAACCCTCATTCTATCCAATCCTCTGATTTAGGTCCGGTATATTAACATAGTTACCTATATTAGGTGCCGTTTGATATCCGTGATCTCTAGCATTGTTTGGTTGTTACACAAGGACTTCTAAGCAATCTCAAGTGAGTACATATACCCCTCTTTTACTGTTTTCAAACTATTTTGGGGTGAAACACATGCCTACTTGTTACTTTCGTGCATTTCATGCTTTCATATCATATGCTTGTTATGTACATTAGTACGTTATAGTACATGATTTCATTACATTTCATGCTATGTATGTCCATTGTGTGCATACTTAGTACATTGTTTTACTTTACATTTCTGCTATGTATGTTGATTGATAGCATGCTAGCACTTTGATTTACATGACTTTTCTGCTTTGTACGTTAACCTAGCATACTTAGCACATTGTTTTCATATAACATGTTTACATTTGCGATGACATTTGGTTTGCACAAACGGGACTTATATACGTTCATTAACATTAGCTACGCCGCTCGGTAGTAAGTAGTGGTACCATAGGACTTGACAAAACCCATTCCTGACATCCCGGGTTTGTTTGGATGTAAGGAATGACTGAATCCGAAAACATTTCTTTTGATAATCTTGACTTAGGGTTATCCGACTGTCTCAAGGCTTGAATGTATGCGTTAACTTACCACATAAATGTTTGTATCAATGTAACATCCATTTACTATGCAAAACATAACTTTTTGATATATTCAAAATACTTCGTTTTGTACATTTCTACATTTGTATTATGAAATAATACTTTACTTACAATACATAACATTTGTTACACATTACTTGACTACATTTGGACTTCTTAACATTTGACTTGGCTTATACGAGGACTTTTTGACAATTGGTTTAAACATGGATTTTATACATTGGTGGTTTGTTTAAATGATTTAAGTAACGAGACGTGTGTAATATGATACAAGCATGGTGGATACGCCGCTGGTACTTCCTATATATAAGTGTTTGTATGGTATTACATATCGTAGCGTTATTTGAATCATTTCAATTTAGACATATAACATTTTATACAAATAACATATCTTCCACAAGACATTGCTTTACAAACAACTTCTTTTATACAACTCATTTTACTTGGTTATTTATTTAACCATGTATTATTCTTTTATGTATACATATCATCTGATCTTATCGCTTTGTAAATGATTTGCAAAACAAAACAATTTACAAGGTTCATGACTGAATTTTATTAAACATTTCTAAATCTTAAGTCATGAATCCTTATTTCGCAAAACCTATGTATCTCTCAGGCATTTTTATGCTGACGTACCTATTTTCACATGTGTTTTCAGGAGCTTTTGCGTAGGACGATGATCATGACACTAGAGCGGACCTGTGCCTTAGAGACATAAAATGAAGATAGACTTAGTTTAACTATGTTATGTACTCTTGGTTTCCATGTTTAAGACAATGTTACTCTATTGTTGATAAATAAAACGTAACTTTGTATGCCATGGTTGTGAAACAATTAATTCTGTTACAACACTCCCCGACGTTTCCGCCACGTTTGATTGTTCCACGTGGTCGGGGTGTGACACTCACCTCTTCCCCTTTAATCATCTCCTCCGTCACCAGAACTTGAAGATGAATCAAACCATCAGCTGCATCCAAGCGTCGGAAAACTTCGGAAATTTTCTGTTTATAGCACTTCCGGCCCATTTTTTGAATTACCAAATTTGGAAAAAGTGAGACTTAATTTATACAGGTCCAAGGGGTCTGATAGTGATGACGATGGCAAAATTAATGAAAATCATCATTACACGTCAAATCGCCACATTTCAGGCAAATGGCGGCGTCATTCATCATGATATTAGCATTAAATGTCTGACAGAAAATCAAGTGTTTGCACATAACCTAAACAAAACATTGTTTATACAAAATATCCAAGGAACAGTGTACATGACAAACAAAATAAAACACTCATTCCTCCTCCGACTCATCCGCTGGGTCCAACATTAGGCGTAAAGAGTCCACGCCGTCTTCAGCCACTTTGCTCGTCAGATCTGCATACGCGGGTAGTGGATCATTGCACGCCGCTTCAAGAGCATGCTGACATTCAAAGTAACCATGGTAAATGCCTCTTTTTGTGTGAAACGCAGGAGTAATTTTATCTGACTGCTGACATTCAAAGTAACCATGGTAAATGCCATCATGGTGACCCGATTGGTAAGCTGCAGCAGAAAGGCGGTCCAACAAAGCAATAAAAGACTCCAATTGGCGTAGGTACTCAAACGCCCCGACCAAGCCATTGGTTATCAACCAATCCCTGTCACCTCGCAATCCAGCCAGTGGACTGATCAAACTATCCACCTTAGCATTTGACTGTTCTAATGTACTTTTTACCTCTTCAAGGTGTGCCTGATGAGTGGTGGAAGATTCAACCAGTTTGTTCTTTTTGGAGACAAGGGAATCGCACTGTTTTTTAATCTCCCTAAGTTGTGCTTCCCTATCCTCCAACTCAACTTGCTTGGCTTGAACCTTGGCGTTGGACGACTCTAACTCCACAGTTAGAGCTTGGTACCGCTCTTGCACCTGAGACACGAAATCAATGTCAATACGGAATTTTTCCATTTCAGCAGACATCTCAGATCTCACCTTTTGAGCTTCAGTAACAGCTTTACATTCCAACTCCTCCTGTACATTCTTAGAATGAGCTAGGACCCGGTCCTTCTCCTCTATATCACGAGCCCACAGTATCCTCTCTTCGGCAAGGTTGGCAGTCACCCGCTTTAAGTCATCTTCCGCCTTGTTTTTCTCAGACACAAACCTGCTCTCCCTCAGTCCAGTAGCTTGCAGTTGACTTTCCAAAAGATATTTCTCATCCTTTAGCTCTTGAATAACACTCCGTGCCCGGTGGAGCTCATTGTTATCATGCATCCACCGACGACGGATTTCGGCTAGCCTCCGGGGCTGACTGACGGAGTCCACTATTGTGGTAGTCAACAAATTTTCATTATTTAACCCCTCAACATAGGCTGACTCAGCCGGGGGATATGCACGCTCAACCCAATGATGTACCACTAGGGGGAAGATCAACCTTGATGACTCCGCTATCTTCCACTTGGGCTGATAACGTTTGTCTTGCACATTTAGATCCCAATTAATAGTGGGCAGATAAAGATCATCACCCAAAGGGGCCCCATCATCAACAATCCCGCTGCTGGACCCCCCAGCATAGCTCACGGTGGTATCTCCGGCACTGTTTGCCTCGTGAGCAGCAAACACCGTAGGCGTCTCCTATCCAGTTGCAGAAAAAACACTGAAAGGAGAGTCGAACAAGGAGGTGGGGGTCACACTTGAAGGCAGTGGTGTAGAAACCGGACTGGTTGTCACAGTCACAGCCACAACAGCTGTGGGCATAGGAGGCGGCATAGGACAACTGACAGTAGCGACAGCACTTGCCTGGGATATAAGCTCCGAAAGGCTTGGTCCGCTGGTAGCTGAAGGCATAACATCCACAGACGACAAGGGCGCAGAGGACACACCCTCAACTTGAACCCCAGCAGCAGAAGCTGTGTTAAATCAGATCTTCAGCAACATGGAATACAAAGTCCACAATAACATCCACAAGCAAAGTCACTTACCAGTGGGCATGGCATACGCGGTTTGAATAGCCTCAAAAGCAGTCAGGGCTGGAATAATTTTTCGTTTTTTCGACACGCGAGTTGGACTGATGTATTGCAAAATACATCCTTTATTCGTGTATAGTTTGTATTATTTCTAGTTATTTTTAGTTCAGTTTTAGTTAGAATTGCGTGCTATTGATTATATTTGCGTTTTCCAGGTCTTGGTACTAAAAGTTGCTGAAAAAGGAGCAAAAACAAGCTACATTGCTGAAACACCAAGACCCAGAACTATTGGGAAAAAGAGTTAGATTTATTTTGGAGTTTTTGGAAGTTAGAGCTGGAAATTTGAGGCAACTTTCTGTGAAAAAACAGCTGTGGCGTCGCGCCATGGCTAAACTAATCATCCGTCGCGTAGCGCCAATAGTTGAACAAGTAAAATCTGAATTTGCACATGGTGGCGTCGCGCCACCATGATGGGCTTTCCCCATAGTGCGACGCGACGGGCATATCTGGCGAGATTTGTTTGTTACGCATTAGGGTTTGGTATTTAAACGAAGTTAATCATCATTAATTAACAACTTACGAACTCAAGAACCCTAAGGCGATTTTCGAAGCATATTTTACGCATTTCGGAGTAGTTTGGCTTGCGGGAATCATTCGGTTGAAGCACGGAGCATAGGAAAGAAGATTGTTCGGGTCTTATCTCCCGGTTTTCATTATTTTCTTGTTTAGATACTTTTGTGATGAATTCTTGTTTTGAAACTTGTGTCTTGATTTTGAATACTATGTTTTCAGGCTAAACCTTCGTTACTACCTAGGTTAGATGACAGTTTAATGAAGTTTGGATTTTTAACGGTTTCTATTGTTTTGTTATGGATTGATCTTTGAAAGTAAATAATTCTACAATTTCTGATTTGGTGCATATGCGTATTTAATTGTGATTGTTGATTATTTACTGTTTCACACAAGTTTTGGTGGATGTCTTTCACATAATAAATTTATGTTGATTATTCATATCTTTACGGGTTTGGGTAAATTGGCCAATAGCCTTAGAAACAGTAATTAAATTTCAATTAGAATTAAGTATTCTGCTTAACTTGTCGCTGAGAGGCTCGAGTTAGTTAGTAGGACTCGGTGCACTATATAGCTAAGATAGGTTTTGAGTGAAGTCAATCTTAGTTCCCTAATTGCATCTGTGTCTATTAAACCAAGTTAGAATCTAGGATTGCCTTAGATTGTCGCGCTGAGAGGTAGATAGTCGTATTAGGGCACTTTTAGAGTCGTTAGAGGACTGAGAGGAAGTCTAACAATCGGTGTTCACAACAGCCTTGTAGGGTTTCCTAGGTTTCTTCCTGAGAAGGGTCGGGAAGTCTTAGCTTGAAATACCTTAGGGTTTAGTACTTCACGATCCCGATTCCATACAACAATAGTACCGTTAGAAATCCATTCATAGTTAAATTGGATTCAAGCCTAGGTAGTCGTTAATCTCATCTGAATCGAACCTTAGTTTTTGTTCGTGTCTTAGTCTAATCTTATTTTAATTTCAATTTTATGATTTTAGTAACCCCCCCTAAGACACAACAATAGTTAAGTCATGTCAGTGTCCGTCTAAATAAAGTCTTTAACGTGATTAATTAGAGTCCTTGTGGGTTCGACATCCGGACTTGCTTTCCTTTGCTAGAGTCGACCGGTTCACTTGCCGGTGAGTAGTTTAGTCAAGTTAGAGAGTCTAGATTATTATTACTTGAGTCTAAATTTAGGTTTATTTATTTGAACTACTTATTCCACATCAAGTTTTTGGCGTCGTTGTCGGGGATTCTTGGCAATAGTGTTAATTACTTTGTTTGGATTTCACCTGATATCTATACGTGCTTTCTGTGTGTTTGTGAGTCGTAGGAGTCCAAGTAACTTTAGTGTCTTTTTATTTTTTTGAGTCTTTTGTTGGAGTCGTCTTACTTGTTTGTTCTCGGTTTTGCAGTTCATGCCCCACACGCCTTCTCAAGGACCTGTGAAGCCGCCGATCGACAAGTCTTCCTTCCCCACACCCAGTTTTTAGGTTAGAAAATCTTCAACTTCATCTATAGCCCCTTCTGACTCTACACTACAATCTAAACCACCGAACTTTGACTTCACCCCGAAGTCGTAACCCCACAACTCCCCACCACCCTCCCGTCCAACTAGTCCACCACCAGTTCACCAAATGGCCGAAAACCAAACTGTCCACCAGTGTTCCACCGCGGGTTTTACCGCAAATTCACCCATCACCATCCCTGAAATCACCAACGATAAGTCTTGGAAAATTCCCTCATACATCATGACAGCCATAAACAACTCTTGTCAGTTCCACGGTCGTGATGATGACGATGCGCCTGCACATATCAACCGTCTCACACGTCTGTGTAGCACCTTCGGCATCGAAGGTGTTAATCTTGATGCCCGATATCTCCAAGTCTTCCCTTTTTCGCTTGCTGGCCACACAGCCACATGGCTCGACTCGCAGCCAGCATGTACTTATACTAATTGGGATGGACTTAGGGATGCCTTCCTTGCTAAGTAT
Organism: Helianthus annuus; assembly: GCF_002127325.2. Lineage (NCBI taxonomy): Eukaryota > Viridiplantae > Streptophyta > Magnoliopsida > Asterales > Asteraceae > Helianthus > Helianthus annuus. Next base: position 108,794,487 of record NC_035448.2, read on the forward strand.
TTTCCACCTGCGAAGGCCTCTCGTCTTCGAGATCAGATCCATTCATTCAAAATGGAGCCTGACGAACCATATCACTTAGCATGGGAGAGGTTTCAAACTTTACTCTCGCGTTGTTCCCAACATGGGCTGTCGGATTGTGCTTTAGTAGAAAAGTTTTACAATGGTCTCACCCCCGAGTGTAAGGCCCGATTCGACACTTCTGCAGGAGGCCATCTAATGGGATAGAAAACTGTGGCTGACTGCAATGATCTCTTTGAGAGCTTCGCTCATGCTGATATAGATCATTGTGCTACCAGCAGGAATCCCAATCCTGTGAATACTTCCTCATCTTCTCGAGGAGTAAACCAAGTCGTCTCGGACTCAAATGTAGCATCTCAGCTTGACTATATCACCAAAGAGTTGCTAGAAATTAAGAAAAAGGTTGATAGATGTGAAGTTTGTAGAGGTGGTCATGACACTGTAAATTGCCCAACACTTACCCTAGAACAGGTAGAGTATATAGCAGGTCAAAATAGGGGTCCAACTAATCCGTTCAACAATAGTAACTCGAATTGGCGTGCTAATAGTTATCGCTCTTCAGGTAACCCCCTGGTTTTCCATCAGGTCAATATCAAAGCAGGGGGCCAGGTTTCTATTCTAGTGGGGGGTCGGGTCAAACAGGTCAATTTGCTAGTTCAGGTTCATGTGCACAGTTCAGAGGTGAGGGGTCAAACCAAGAGGTTCAACCTAGGAATGAGGGGTCAAATAGTAGTCTATCTAGGATAGAGGACCTTCTTACCCAGCTAGTGGTTAAGGATCAGACTACCCAACGTACCTTAGAAGAACACGCTACATTCCTAAAGAATAATCATTCGAATTTCTTAGATCTTCAAAGGCAAGTTGGGGATATTGCACGCCAGTTGCAAGAACAACCTCCCGGTTAATTTTCGAGAAATACAAAGCCCAGCCAATCTAGTACTTTGAAGGCAATTTCGACCCGTAGTGGTAGTACCTTAGGAGAGGTAGTGAGTCCCGAGAATGTTGAGATAGAAAATGAGGACTCCGTAGATGAAGAGATTGAAATGGAGGCGCCCGGTAAAGTGCAACCTAGGTTCATCCCAGCAAGTACCGCACACACCAGGGGGCCTTCAAGTGAGAAGAGTGTAGAGAAACGGCCCATACAAGTTGCTCCATCACCCACTGTTGATCTTTCACTTGCTCCATTTCCTTCCCGTCTTAAAAACCAAACTTATTCCAAAGAGTACGGGAAATTTTTAGAAATCTTTAAGCAGCTTAGAATCAACCTTCCTTTTATAGAAGCCCTTCAATCGATGCCTAAATATGCAAAAATTTTAAAGGACCTTCTAAAACGTAAGGATAGGTTAGGAGAGGTTTCTAACATTCCCCTTAGTGGAGGGTGCTCAGCCGTAGTCTTGAACAAGGTCCCGGAAAAATTGACAGATCCGGGCCTTTTTAACATTCCATGTTTGTTTGGGAGTGATACCGAGTGTAGGGCCCTAGCCGATCTAGGAGCGAGTATAAACCTAATGCCATATTCCATGTATGAGAGGTTAAGTCTAGGAGAGTTATCCCCTACACGTATGTCTTTGTCTCTAGCCGATAGATCAGTGAAGTATCCACGTGGCATAATCGAAAACCTTCTAGTTGAAGTGGATAAATTCGTTTTTCCCGTAGACTTTGTCGTTCTTGATATGGAAGACGACGAGAAGGTTCCTATCATTCTAGGACGCCCATTCTTGTGTACCGCCAAGGCTATCATCGATGTCTTCGACAGGAAAATCACACTTCAAGTCGGTGAGGAGAGAGTTACTTTCGAGATAGCACGCTCCATGGAACACCCTAGTGGTTCCGATGATCTTAATAGTCCTTGTCATTCGGTCTATTTCATAGAGTCTTTCCTATCATGTGTCGACCATTGCTTTGACTATATTAGTGAAGCCGATCTAGTTGAGGGTAAGTTAGATGAGGTAGTTGAGAAGGTAAAGGAGGTTGTGAGTGAGAGTGAGGAAGTAGAAGAGACCGAGTGGGTCCCCGAAGTGCTAGAGTTGAGTGAGGTAAAAAGTGAGGTGGAGAGTACACCCTTAGAGAAACCCGCCCCATTAGAACTCAAAGTTCTCCCATCCCACTTAGAGTACGCTTTCTTAGGTGAGGGTTCCGATTTTCCCGTCATTATTTCGTCTAAGTTAGAGGAGGGAGAGAAGGGTAGGTTGTTAAAAGTGTTGAAAGAGAATAGAGAAGCCATGGCATGGCGACTTTCAGATATCAAGGGTATAAGCCCCGCCAATTGTACCCACCGGATACTCATGGAAGATGATTATATGCCGGTGGTGCAACCTCAACGGCGCCTAAATCCGAACATGCAAGAGGTCGTTAAGAAGGAAATGCTTAAATTGTTAGATGCCGGGGTTATATACCCTATTTACGATTCACCATGGGTTAGCCCGACCCAAGTTGTCCCAAAGAAGGTTGGGATGATGGTGATCATGAATGAAAAGAATGAATTCATCCCTTCTCGAACCGTTACCGGTTGGCGTGTATGCATAGACTACCGAAAGTTAAATGACGCCACCCGGAAAGACCATTTCCCCTTGCCATTCATTGACCAAATGTTGGAGCGTCTAGCGGGTCAACAATTTTATTGTTTTCTTGATGGATTTTTGGGTTATTTTCAGATCCCAATCTGTGACAACCCTCACTAAATCAGGTATCAGTACGACTTAATTAATACTTAATTACTGCTTAATTACTGTGCTTGATTGAAATTATGGATAAACTGCCACCTGAATACTGATACATGTACATACTTGCATCATACTCTATTTGCTGTCACTCTATTATTACATGCTGAATTCTAGTGACAACCTTGATGCACCAAAAGCACAGTAGCACTATGAACGGATAACCCATCAAACATGCTGATATAGCCAGCATCAGGCAGACACTGCCTCTAAGGCCTGTATGAGCCCAAGATAGTTTACTACACCTGTAGAGAGTGTAGGGAAAAGAGGGTTGTAGAACTGCGTCACTAGGTATTAGTTACAATGACCGGATGTGCCTAAAACGTACTTTAAGTACAAAATTCAGCACTTTAATTAAAAATTCAGCATTAAGCTAACTAATAAAGTGCCAAAACATGAGAAAAACATTACTAGACACTTTCCAAGGTGTCAGGAATAAGTTGTGTCACTAAAAATAGTAATAACGACACATTAAAGCTTTGTTAAGCACTTTAACGGATCACTATCCAACCGAATAACCGGACTTTACTCGGAACATAAAAATATTGCCATTTACATTGTTTTTCTTTTTCTGAGCCAGTTAGGGTCCCTAAATACCCTAACACCCGCTATAATGCATAACATGCTAGAAAATGGTTTAACCTCCTAATCACCTAACTAATACTTAACACTTAGTTAGAATTGAACTAGGTAACCCCCCCTCCAACCGAGTTCGGTCACTATGTGACCACCCCTTGTACCTTGATGATTATTTAAATCATCCATGTCCCATATCAATTAGACATAAAACCCAACGGTTAATCTTGATGAAAATTGTCCATAAGTAGTAAGCTTAAACCAACATAACCTTCACTCACCACAACTCAACTTCACAACTCTCTCTCCCCTCTCCTTCATTCTCGGCCGAAGACACACACCCACACACATCCACCTTTCGATCTTGATCAAGCTATTCCAAGGGTATACAAGGGTCAAGGATCTCATACAAGGAAGCTTGGTGCATTCGGATTGTGAAGGACCTCACTTCATTGCTTTTATCCACGCGTTTTTTGACTAGTTTCTTCCCTAGCCTCGAGCTAGTAGTAAGTGACTTTAAACACACTCTTGATCTATTCTAAAGTGGTTAAAACGAACTTTGTCGGTTAAAAGTCAAGAACTTACAAGATAACATATGAAAAGATTACTAAAATGATGAATGTGTTGGATAAAAACTATGATATTGTGTAAAACTTGTAAGACTTGTTTTATGGTGATTATTTAGTGCCGATCTATGTTGTGGTAGCTCGGATCATCATCTAACCCGGATTAGTCATGTTCATGAATCATGACATAGAGTATGTTTAAGTATGAAAAGGGTTAAATGATGAAACACTACTACACACTAAACATGAACTTGTGTAAAATCAATTTTTCTTATGAAATAGTGTTCTAAACTAGTAGATCTACGGATCTACAAGTGGTATTTTCAAAGGACCAATCGTCAAACGAAAACATACTTTTAAAACCGGATCTTTCATAAACAAGAGTGATTTTCGTAAACATACAAGTGTGTAAACACTTGTGTAACACAAGGTTTGACAAAAGAACTATTTTTGTAAATGTTGACAAGAAGTTGTAAAGGTGTAACTTCTTTAAAAACAAGATTTTCAAGAAACCGGATTGATTTATACAAAGATCCACTAAAATAATGGGAAGTCACTACGTATTTTGGTCAAACCACATGTTCATGTATTTTTACGATTTATATATATTTTCACTAGTCTGATGATTTGGATATTGTTATTGTTGAATGAGAAAAATTGTTGATTCGAATTTTAAAAGAAAATGATACGCTTAAATGCGTGGCCACCTCCAGTTACAAGGGAAACTCTGGAGAAATTTTTCCAAAAACCTAACACTTGGAAAATATTTTCACCACAAGTGTTATAAATATATTTCCAACTTGTTTTCAAAATATAAATTTCGCCATGATTTTATTTACAAAATTTCTAAGTGTCGGAGGTGGGATTTTCACAAAATAAAAACGTGATAAATATATATATTTAGTATATATATTTCATAACAACACTTGTGAGATTTTTATGATTATTTTGTGAACTACGTAAATATTATTTTTAGGGTAAAAATAATATTACCAAATGTTAACGATTCCAAAATAATACGAACGCCTTCACAGTAAATATTAAGTTACAACGGTATAATTATTTCCACCCGAACTGTACAACGTAACTTACGTTTTTTCAGAAAATACACATAAATATGTATTTTGACAAGGATATTATTTTGGAGAATTGTGTGAAATAAAAATATAATATTTTTGGGAAAAATATTTATATTTTGGAGTTAGAATTAAAATATATTTTAAGTGAGACTTAATAATATATTCCGAAGATACAGAAACGCGCATGTATTAAAACCCCCATCCTTGGGAAGGAATATAATTACCAAATAATTACAAAGTGTAATTACGAAATAGTTGTCTAACTATTTTCCCCAAAAACTTAAACCTTAAGGCACGGCCGTCCGTCTAATAGAAGTTAGTACGTGTAGGTCGTCGCACAGCTGTTTGATCAAGAGGTTTTCTTGGTAGAGACGCACCACTGTGAGTTCATGTCCCCCCTTTTCTCTTAACTGTTTTCAGTTTTCTAAACTGCGGGGGTGAAATACATGTTACTAAGTTTACGGATACTTTTATACATGGTATGGTTAGCGTAAGGAGGGTTACTACTTAGATCATGTGAGTGGGTAGGCGGAAACTTGAGGCCATTAATCCTCATTGTAGGACCGAGGGACAGTAGCGGTAGATCTATCTGGGTGTAGCGAGCCCAGCCCCAGGCCCAGCATAACGGACCTCGGGGTGACTTTGTGCCCAACGCATAAATCCGCTAGGTTTGACTCTTCCTACTTGCACTTCACACATATCAATGGCATTGCAAACCATTGGTGATCTCTTTTTCCTTATTTGCTACATACCAGGATTTTTATACATACAAAGGTTTTTATTACTCACTTACATATGAACTCGCTCAACATTATTGTTGATTTTTCCAACTTACATGTATTTCAGGGAATTAAAGATCTGGTGCGGTATGTTACTTTTTCCCGCTGCATAGGAGTTACGAGGTCATCCGGGTTTAGGGGATGTGACTTTTTCCTGGACGAGTCACAGTCCTTAAACTGCGTTTATATCATGTTGATGTTTGTGTCTGTTGAACAATGTTTTTATGTTATCAGGTTGTAGTTTCCGTTGCATGAGTCAACGTCTTAAAACAATGTTATGTTACTTATGTTTTAAAACTTAAATGGATGATCTTGCATGGTTTTTACTTCATATAGCTTTGTTATGATTAAGCTATGGTATTAAGAAGTCACACTAAAATAAACCACGCTTCCGCAAAGCCAGGGTGTGACAGCTTGGTATCAGAGCTCTGATCATAGCGAACTAGGATTCCTTCTCGAGTCTAGACTATGATCACTAGGGCTCTCACGAAAAACATTTTTACACTGCATACCACTTAAGTCCAGATCCAAAACGTTTTTATAAACAAATGTCGAGCACATTTTATTTATTATTTTTAGGCTCAGTCTGGGAGGCTGAGGCTCGGTCTGGGAGGCCGAGGCTCGGTCTAGGAGACCGAGGTAGATGTCTAGTGGGACTAGGGAGTCAGTCTGAGAAGCTGGGAGGATTGGCTAGTGGGACTAGGAAGAGCAGCCTGAGAGACTGGGAGAATTGGCAAGTGGGACTAGGAAGAGCAGTCTGGGAGACTGGGAGGCTAGTGGGACTAGGAAGATCAGTCTGGGAGGCTGGGAGGCTAGTGGGACTAGGAGAAATATCTGATTGCTTAATTGGTGACTAATATGTTTATCTGATTGTATGATTGATTATTTGTGCATATTTGTGTTTGTGTTACAGACACCATGGATTCATCAGGCACTGGTGAGTCGGACACTACGGGCCCTATGCCCATCGTATCAGACGACCGAGTATCCTCAGAGCATGAGATACACACTTCAGATGTTACCAGCACGGACGAGGATGACTTCCAGCCCTTTGCGTTACCCGATGCTGTCGACGAGCCCGCTGATGGCCCTTTTGCTGGGGACTTACCGCTCGTGGAGATCCCTGCCCCCATACTTTTGGCCGCTTATCCTGCTCTTGATATACTTCTCGACGCCGACGTTGATGACGACGTCGATTTGTTTGATGACGAGCCCCTGGAGGATGATATTGAGGGCGAGGCCCTTCTAGCTGACGGTGGTCTTTTGTTGCTCGCAGATGCTCCAGCTGAGGAGTCACCTGCTCACTCACCCGTCCCAGACTCTTTCGAGTCTGTGGCCTCCGCACCGTCACACACTCAGAGTGTGCAATACTTTTCTCATGGTTTAGATCCTGATAGGGCATCATCTGCTGTCCCTGCCCCGAGCTTTGCCTTTGATCACGACATTGAGGAGGATTCCGACCCTGTCTTTCCACCTGGGTTTGACCCAGATCAGGACATCGAGTTCATACCCCTGGATCAGCCTATGGAGGACCCGGTTGACCCAGTTGACCTTGCTGACCCTGCGTTTGCTGATCACACAGATTTTGAGATGGCGTTCGATGACCCCGAGCCTACCATGGCCCCCGAGCCGGTAGCCGCTCCTGACCCTGTGTTTGAGCATGACCCTATTCATGCTGGCATACCCATTGTTGACCCTGTGATTGCTGATCTACCCGCTGATGATCACCCTGTTGATGCCCCGCTACTGGAGGGCGATCATGTTGTTGCTGCAGCTCAGGCTGATGCCTCTCTCATCGCTGATGTACCCGTTGACCCTATTGTTGCTCCCCTACCTGATCCTGTTCCCCTGGAGCCCGATCATGCACTATTCGCGACCCATATTGATCCCCGTTATGCGCACACCCAGAATGGGTGGATTGACGCTGATGATGAGCTCCCACCTTTTCCCCCACATGCCACCGATGCACGTCACATTGATTTCTCTTTTTCGTTTGCTCAGTTCACACCTCCAGCTCGACCTGGAGAGGGTTCCTCGGCTCATCCCTTTGGACATGTGCCGACATCTATCCCAGTTGTGCCACAGTTTTCTACTGCTATTCCCCCTGTTCCTCCATTCTCTGTGCCACCTTTCGATCCAGCCAGTGAGCCATTTCTCTGGACGTCACCACCTATTATGCCGCCATCCGACCCCTACCATCCTTTCCATATGGGTATTCTATTGAGGACGTTCTTATGTCGTTTGTTGTCCAGCAGGAGGCACTCACACGGCGCATTCAGGAGCTCGAGAGAGCCCAGCCACTGCCGTGCCAGTGTCAGGGTCAGACTCACCCTGTTTCTTCGCAGCCCTCTCGACCGTTGCCACCGGACTCTGCTGCACGCCTTTTGGCACTGGAGCAGCAGATGGCGTCCTGGTTGTGTTCCCAGAGAGCCATGGAGGAGGACTGGCTCCATTTGCGTCGTTTGTTTTATTCCCATTTCCCCCCTCCTCCACCGCCATCAGTGTAGAGCTCTTTAGTACAACATGGGTGGACGTTGGTGAGAAGACGGCGATTGCTCTGACCGCACAGCTTTTTGGAGACTGCACACTGATTCTGACTTTTGTTGACATGTATATGGATGTATTGACACCGATTTGGTATTCTTTTGGACGAGGGTGATGTAGCCCTTAGTCGATGATGTTGTATGACACTATTATGTACTTGTACACTTTACCATGTGGTCTCAATTTATGGCAATGCAATCGCAGTATTCTCATCATATGTGATGTTTTGATTGATTATTTATGTTTTACGACATGGGATGTTGTGTGATTGATATATTTATAACATGGGATGTTGTGTGATTGATATAATTGAAACATGGGATGTTATGTGATTGGTGTGTTTATAACATGAGATGTTATGTACTATTACTATCATTATATACGTACGCTTTACTATGACCTGACCCACGTGAACTCATCGTTTAGAAGATGCCGCCGAGACGTCAAACGCCAATGCCTACCAATGAGGCAGAGCTTCAGCAAGTCATCGCTGCTGCCATCGCACAGTACGCCGCCTCTCAAGGAGGGACTAGTGGAAGTAATTCTGGCAATACTAGCAACAACAATCCACCTCATGGTAATACTAAGTCATTAAGACATACCATGTTCTAATTAGATATCTCTAGCAAAGATGCTAATGCCATTCATATGTTGTAACGTATGTGCAGGGTGCACCTACAAGCAGTTTCTAGACTGCAAGCCTGTCAACTTTGATGGCACCGGAGGTGCTGTCGCTTTTGTTCGTTGGGCCGAGAAGACGGACTCAGTTCTTCGCATGAGCAAGTGTGCTCCAGACCAGCAAGTTACCTACATTTCCGGGCTATTCTTGGACGGAGCCCTGTCATGGTGGAATTTGCAAGTGCAGACTCTTGGAGAAGCCGCAGCCTACGCAATGACATGGACCGAGCTGAAAGAGCTTATGCGTCGAAAGTATTGCTCTCGCACTGAAATTCAGAGGTTGGAAACTGAGTTTTGGCATTTGAAGATGGAAGGTCTGAAGATCGCAGAGTATGTTCAGAGGTTTCATGACCTGTCGCATGTGGTACCTTATATGGTCACGCCAGAATTCAAGCGGATTGAGCGCTTCATTTGGGGTTTAGCTCCTCAAATCATAAGTATGGTGACCTCATCCAAGCCTGCGACAATCACTGAGGCAATTGATCTGAGCGTGGCTCTCACTGAGGAGGCTATCCGCCTAGACAAGTTTTCTGACACTGAGCCAAAGAAGAAGGAGACTCACGTCGAGTCATCCGGAGGTAACAAACGAAAGTTCTCGAACTTCAAGCAAGGCACTAGTGGGGTTGTTAAGAAAGGAGAGTCAAGCGCGCCAGCTCAGGTTACAGCCGGTAGTGGAAAGAAAGGTAAGGGATATATGGGCACCCAGCCCAAGTGCAACACCTGCCAGCGTCACCATTCTGGCCGATGTGGTTTAAAAGTATGTGAAGCTTGCGGAAAAACTGGCCACTCGAAGGATTCATGTTGGGCCACTGTTGGCCGGGGAGGCCAAGGAGGATTTGGAAACAAAAACAATAACCGGGGTGGAAATGGAAATCGCCCACAAGGAAACAATGGAGGGAATGGAAATCGTGGCAACAACGCAAATCAAGTTGGTAATGCGAACCGAAACAACAACAATCAAGCTGGAAATGGTGGAGGAAACGGGCAAAGACCTGGATGCTTTAACTGTGGTGATATTGGGCACTATAAGAGGAACTGCCCAGAATTGAATGAAGCCCGTGGAAGAGTTTTCAATATCGAAGCAAGGGAAGCGCGCCAGGATCCCAATGTTGTTACAGGTACATTTCCTGTAAACCAACGCTATGCATCCGTTTTATTTGATACTGGTGCCGATTATAGCTTCGCATTGTTAGAGTTTAAAAATATGCTTGGGATAGCCGCTAGTAAGTTAGATATTCCCTACTCGATAGAATTGGCTAATGGGAAGTTGGTAGAAGCCAATGAAGTTGTCAGAGGTTGTGTAATCGAGTTGGGAGAGCGTGAGTTTGCTTTGCATCTACTACCAGTCAAGTTGGGAAGCTTCGACGTGGTAGTAGGAATGGATTGGTTATCAGGCAACAAGGCTGAGATTGTTTGTCACGAAAAGGTCATTCGTATCCCAACCGAAGATGGTGAAACAATTGTGGTTCATGGAGAGAAGCGTGATACGCCTTTGAGAATTATCAACTGCCGAAAGCGCGAAAGTGTTTGCAAAAGGGATGTGCTGCCTTCCTAGCACACATTGTGGACAAGAAAGCTGCTGAGCCAAAAATCGAAGACATCCCTGTCGTGAGGGAATATCCAGAAGTCTTCCCAGAAGACTTGCCTGGATTGCCACCTCAGAGGCAAGTGGAGTTCCGCATCGACTTAGTTCCAGGCGCCGCGCCTGTGGCTAAGGCACCTTATCGACTTGCCCCGTCTGAGATGCAGGAATTGTCGACACAACTTCAAGAGTTGCTAGACAAAGGATTTATCCGACCAAGCTTCTCGCCTTGGGGAGCTCCGGTCCTGTTTGTCAAGAAGAAGGACGGTAGTTTTCGTATGTGTATCGACTACCGGGAGTTGAATAAGCTGACGATCAAGAATAGGTACCCTCTGCCAAGAATCGATGATTTATTCGATCAGCTCCAAGGTTCAAGCTTTTACTCGAAGATCGATTTGCGATCTGGATACCATCAGTTAAGGATACAAGAGGAGAGTATCCCAAAGACAGCCTTCAGAACTCGGTATGGACACTACGAGTTCCTAGTTATGCCGTTTGGGTTGACAAACGTGCCTACAGTTTTCATGGACCTGATGAATAGAGTTTGCAAGCCGTACTTGGATAAGTTTGTGATTGTGTTTATCGACGACATTCTGATTTACTCAAAGACAAAGGCTGAGCACGAACAACATCTAAGAGCTATTTTGGAGCTGCTGAAGAAAGAACAGTTGTATGCCAAATTCTCTAAGTGCGAGTTTTGGCTACGTGAAGTCCAATTTCTTGGACATGTAGTAAATGGAGATGGAATCCACGTGGATCCAACCAAGATCGAAGCGAACAAGAATTGGGAGACGCCAAAGACGCCAACCGAGATTCGACAGTTCTTGGGTTTGGCTGGCTACTACCGAAGGTTCATTGAGGATTTTTCAAAAATCGATCAACCATTGACACTCCTCACGCAGAAAGATAAGAAGTTTGATTGGGGAATCAAACAGGAAGAAGCGTTCCAGCTATTGAAAGATAAGCTCTGCAATGCGCCGATCTTAGCACTACCGGAAGGTACGGATGATTTTGTGGTATACTGCGACGCTTCGCGCCAAGGTTTGGGTTGCGTGTTGATGCAACGCCAGAAAGTTATAGCTTACGCATTAAGCCAACTGAAGGTACACGAAAAGAACTATACCACACATGATTTGGAACTCGGCGCAGTGATATTTGCTTTAAAGATCAGGAGACACTACCTATATGGTACGAAGTGTACAATCTTCACAGATCACAAAAGCTTGCAACACATATTCAACCAGAAGGAGTTGAATATGAGACAAAGACGATGGGTTGAGTTGTTGAATGATTACGACTGCGAGATAAAGTATCATCCAGGGAAGGCGAATGTGGTCGCCGACGCCCTAAGTCGAAAAGAAAGGATCAAGCCCACAAGGGTTAGGGCTTTAGAGATGATTATCCAAACCGATCTTTCCTTGCGCATTCGTGCCGCGCAGAAAGAAGCTCTTAAGGAAGGAAACCTTGAAGAAGAATATCTCCGTGGGATGGAGAAGCAATTGGTGCCAAACGAGGAAGGAACGTTATGTTTTGAGAAAAGGATTTGGGTTCCTCTGTTTGGTGGTTTGAGGAAAGTTATTTTTGATGAGGCACACAAATCACGGTACTCTATCCATCCAGGAGCGGATAAGATGTACCAAGATCTTAAAGATTATTATTGGTGGCCTAGGATGAAAGGCGATGTTGCTGTTTATGTGAGCAAGTGTTTAACGTGCGCTAAAGTGAAAGCGGAATACCAGAAGCCTTCAGGACTTCTGCAACAACCGAAGATTCCCAAGTGGAAATGGGAACAAATCTCCATGGATTTTATTACAAAATCGCCAAGAACGCCAAGAGGTCATGACACTATTTGGGTAATAGTGGACCGATTAACGAAGTCTGCACACTTCTTACCTATCAGGGAGAAGGATAATACGAGCAAGTTGGCTGAAATTTACATGAGAGAAATCGTTACGCGCCATGGAGTACCTCTCTCAATCATCTCTGATAGAGACAGAAGGTTCGTATCAAGGATTTGGCAATCCTTCCAAGAAGCTTTTGGCTCACAATTGAATCTGAGCACTGCATTTAGAGCATGTGTATGGATTTGGGCGGTAGCTGGGATAAGCATTTGCCATTGGTCGAATTTTCATACAACAACAGCTACCACACCAGTATTGGTGCCGCGCCATTTGAATCTCTATATGGCTGCAAGTGCAGATCACCGCTTTGTTGGTCTGATGCAGGTGATAGACAATTGGTTGGTCCTGATGTGGTACAGGAAACCACAGATAAGATCGCACAGATCCGAGATCGCATCAAGGCGGCTTGTGATCGTCAGAAATGTTATGCGGACCGAAGAAGGAAACCTTTAGAGTTTGAGGTAGGTGATATGGTTTTGTTGAAGGTATCACCCTGGGAGGGTGTGGCACGCTTCGGAAAGCGTGGAAAGTTGAACCCGCGGTATATTGGTCCGTTCAGAATTTTGGAAAGAATTGGGTTAGTAGCGTACAAGCTGGACTTACCTACCGAACTGAATGGTGTTCACGATACATTTCATGTATCAAATTTGAAGAAAAGTCCAACTCAAGATACCGTTGTCATTCCCACTGACGAGATTCATGTCGACGACACGCTCCATTTTGTTGAAGAACCTGTTGAGGTTACGGATTGGAAGGTAAACAAAACGCGCCGGAGCAGTGTCAAGCTCGTCAAAGTTCGTTGGAATGCCAGACATGATCCTGAATACACCTGGGAGCGTGAGGACCGGATGAAAGAAAAGTACCCCCACTTATTTCCCAAGAACCCTGCTTCTAGAAGCAGAACTTAAAATTTCAGGACGAAATTTTTCTAACGGGGGGAGAATGTGACAACCCTCACTAAATCAGGTATCCGTACAACTTAATTAATACTTAATTACTGCTTAATTACTGTGCTTGATTGAAATTATGGATAAACTGCCACCTGAATACTGATACATGTACATACTTGCATCATACTCTATTTGCTGTCACTCTATTATTACATGCTGAATTCTAGTGACAACCTTGATGCACCAAAAGCAAAGTATCACTATGAACGGATAACCCATCAAACATACTGATATAGCCAGCATCAGGCAGACACTGCCTCTAAGGCTTGTATGAGCCCAAGATAGTTTACTACACCTGTAGAGAGTGTAGGAAAAGAGGGTTGTAGAATTGCGTCACTAGGTATTTGTTACAGTGACCGGATGTGCCTAAAACGTACTTTAAGTACAAAATTCAGCACTTTAATTAAAAATTCAGCATTAAGCTAACTAATAAAGTGCCAAAACATGAGAAAAACATTACTAGACACTTTCCAAAGTGTCGGGAATAAGTTGTGTCACTAAAAATAGTAATAACGACACTTTAAAGCTTTGTTAAGCACTTTAACGGATCACTATCCAACCGAACAACCGGACTTACCCGGAACATAAAAATATTGCCATTTACATTGTTTTTCTTTTTCTGAGCCAGATAGGGTCCCTGAATACCCTAACACCCGCTATAATGCATAACATGCTAGAAAATGGTTTAACCTCCTAATCACCTAACTAATACTTAACACTTAGTTGGAATTGAACTAGGTACCCCCCCCCCCAACCGAGTTCGGTCACTATGTGACCACCCCTTATACCTTGATGATTATTTAAATCATCCATGTCCCATATCAATTAGACATAAAACCCAATGGTTAATCTTGATGAAAATTGTCTATAAGTAGTAAGCTTAAACCAACAAAACCTTCACTCACCACAACTCAACTTCACAACTCTCTCTCCCCTCTCCTTCATTCTCGACCGAAGACACACACCCACACACATCCACCTTTCGATCTTGATCAAGCTATTCCAAGGGCATACAAGGGTCAAGGATCTCATACAAGGAAGCTTGGTGCATTCGGATTGTGAAGGACCTCACTTCATTGCTTTTATCCACGCGTTTTTCGACTAGTTTCTTCCCTAGCCTCGAGCTAGTAGTAAGTGACTTTAAACACACTCTTGATCTATTCTAAAGTGGTTAAAACGAACTTTGTTGGTTAAAAGTCATGAACTTACAAGATAACATATGAAAAGTTTACTAAAATGATGAATGTGTTGGATAAAAACTATGATATTGTGTAAAACTTGTAAGACTTGTTTTATGGTGATTATTTAGTGCCGATCTATATTGTGGTAGCTCGGATCATCATCTAACCCGGATTAGTCATGTTCATGAATCATGACATAGAGTATGTTTAAGTATGAAAAGGGTTAAATGATGAAACACTACTACACACTAAACATGAACTTGTTTAAAATCAATTTTTCTTATGAAATAGTGTTCTAAACTAGTAGATCTACGGATCTACAAGTGGTATTTTCAAAGGACCAATTGTCAAACGAAAACATACTTTTAAAACCGGATCTTTCATAAACAAGAGTGATTTTCGTAAACATACAAGTGTGTAAACACTTGTGTAACACAAGTTTTGACAAAAGAACTATTTTTGTAAATGTTGACAAGAAGTTGTAAAGGTGTAACTTCTTTAAAAACAAGATTTTCAAGAAACCGGATTGATTTATACAAAGATCCACTAAAATAATGGGAAGTCACTACGTATTTTGGTCAAACCACAAGTTCATGTATTTTTACGATTTATATATATTTTCACTAGTCTGATGATTTGGATATTGTTATTGTTGAATGAGAAAAATTGTTGATTTGAATTTTAAAAGAAAATGATAAGCTTAAAAGCGTGGCCACCTCCAGTTACAGGGGAAACGCTGGCGAAATTTTTCCAAAAACCTAACACTTGGAAAATATTTTCACCAAAAGTGTTATAAATATATTTCCAACTTGTTTCAAAATATAAATTTCGCCACGATTTTATTTACAAAATTTCTAAGTGTCGGAGGTGGGATTTTCACAAAATAAAAATGTGATAAATATATATATTTAGTATATATATTTCATAACAACACTTGTGAGATTTTTATGATTATTTTGTGAACTACTTAAATATTATTTTTAGGGTAAAAATAATATTACCAAATGTTAACAATTCCAAAATAATACGAACGCCTTCACAGTAAATATTAAGTTACAACGGTATAATTATTACCACCCGAACTGTACAACGCAACTTACGTATTTTCAGAAAATACACATAAATATGTATTTTGACAAGGATATTATTTTGGAGAATTGTGTGAAATAAAAATATAATATTTTTGGGAAAAATATTTATATTTTGGAGTTAGAATTAAAATATATTTTAAGTGAGACTTAATAATATATTCCGAAGATATAGAAACGCGCATGTATTAAAACCCCCATCCTTGGGAAGGAATATAATTACCAAATAATTACAAAGTGTAATTACGAAATAGTTGTCTAACTATTTTCCCCAAAAACTTAAACCTTAAGGCACGGCCGTCCGTCTAATAGAAGTTAGTACGTGTAGGTCGTCGCACAACTGTTTGATCAAGAGGTTTTCTTGGTAGAGACGCACCACTGTGAGTTCATGTCCCCCCTTTTCTCTTAACTGTTTTCAGTTTTCTAAACTGCGGGGGTGAAATACATGTTACTATGTTTACGGATACTTTTATACATGGTATGGTTAGCGTAAGGAGGGTTACTACTTAGATCATGTGAGTGGGTAGGCGGAAACTTGAGGCCATTAATCCTCATTGTAGGACCGAGGGACAGTAGCGGTAGATCTATCTGGGTGTAGCGAGCCCAGCCCCAGGCCCAGCATAACGGACCTCGGGGTGACTTTGTGCCCAACGCATAAATCCTCTAGGTTTGAGTCTTCCTACTTGCACTTCACACATATCAATGGCCTTGCAAACCATTGGTGATCTCTTTTTCCTTATTTGCTACATACCAGGATTTTTATACATACAAAGGTTTTTATTACTCACTTACACATGAACTCGCTCAACATTATTGTTGATTTTTCCAACTTACATGTATTTCAGGGAATTAAAGATCTGGCGCAGTATGTTACTTTTTCCCGCTGCATAGGAGTTACGAGGTCATCCGGGTTTAGGGGATGTGACTTTTTCCTGGACGAGTCACAGTCCTTAAACTGCGTTTATATCATGTTTATGTTTGTGTCTGTTGAACAATGTTTTTATGTTATCAGGTTGTAGTTTCCGTTGCATGAGTCAACGTCTTAAAACAATGTTATGTTACTTATGTTTAAAACTTAAATGGATGATCTTGCATGGTTTTTACTTTATATAGCTTTGTTATGATTAAGCTATGGTATTAAGAAGTCACACCAAAATAAACCACGCTTCCGCAAAGCCAGGGTGTGACACAATCGCCCTGGAGGATCAAGATAAAATGACATTCACATGCCCTTACGGCACTTATGCGTATCGCCGCATGCCTTTCGGGTTATGCAACGCTCTGGCTACTTTCCAAAGATGCATGGTTGCTATATTCCAAGACATGCTTGAGACCTCTATGGAGGTTTTCATGGATGACTTCTCGGTCTATGGTACCACTTTCGATCAATGTCTTCTAAATCTTGATAGGATGCTTAAGAGATGCATAGAGACAAACCTCATGTTGAAGTGGGAGAAATGTCACTTTATGGTGATGGAGGGGATAGTTTTAGGACGCAAAGTGTCTAGAGAGGGGATAGAGGTGGATAAGGCCAAGATAGATACCATAAGTAGATTGCCTCCACCTACTAGTGTCAAGTCCGTTCGAAGCTTCCTAGGTCATGCGGGCTTTTATAGGCGTTTCATCAATTATTTTTCTAAGATTACGCCCCCCATAACCCGACTTTTAGAGAAAGATGTACCTTTCGTCTTCGACGAAGAGTGCATAAAGGCTTTTGATTTTTTGAAGGAGAAACTCGTTAGTGCCCCTATCCTTGTTTCGCCTGATTGGAGCTTGCCTTTCGAGCCCATGTGTAATGCAAGCGATTATGCCGTGGGTACGGTTCTAGGTCAAAGAGTTGATAAACACTTTCATCCAATCTACTACGTGAGCAAAACTTTGAAGGATGCTCAAGAGAACTATACCAACACGGAAAAAGAGCTCTTAGCCGTAGTGTTTGTGTTTGATAAGTTTCGCTCATATCTCGTTCTTTCCAAAACCACCGTGTTCACCGACCATGCCGCTTTGCGCTTTCTGTTCCAAAAGAAAGACGCAAAGCCACGTCTCATTAGATGGATTCTTTTGCTCTCCAAGTTCGATATCGAAATTAAGGATAAAAAGGGAGCAGAAAACGTGGTCGCCGACCATTTGTCACATTTAGAGGATCCTAAGAGAGAGGAAGTTCGTGAGGATTCCATAGGAGATACCTTTCCTCATGAAACCATAGACTTTGCTAGTGCCGAGGTAGAGGGTTTGCCATGGTTTTCGGATTTGGCAAATTATTTAGCAACCGGTGATCTTGTGAGGGGTATGTCCTACCAACAAAAGAAAAAGCTTCTTAGGGATGCTAGGAAGTACATTTGGGATGACCCGTACCTATTTAGGATAGGTGGAGATAGAGTGCTTAGGAGGTGTGTTTCAAAAGAGGATGGAATGGACATCCTTAGACATGTGCACGAGGGTTTAACTGGAGGCCATCACGGGCCGAATGTGACGGCACAAAAGGTTTTTGATAGTGGCTTCTATTGGCCAACGGTAGTTAAAGATGCCGTAGAGTTTGTTAGGACAGGTGACCGTTGCCAACGTACCAGCAACATCTCATCCAAGGATGAAATGCCCCAAAATCCCATCCAAGTTCTTGAAATCTTTGACGTTTGGGGCATTGATTTCATGGGACCTTTCCCCTCCTCGAGTGGAAATAGGTACATCCTCGTGGCCATTGACTATGTCTCAAAATGGGTGGAAGCTCAAGCTTTGCCCACTAATGATGCCCGAGTGGTAGTGAGATTCCTTAAAAAGTTATTCACACGTTTCGGAGTTCCTAAAGCTATCATAAGTGACCGTGGTACGCATTTTTGCAATTCCGCCATGGAAAAGGCACTTGCTCGCTACGGTGTCACTCACTGTCTTTCTACCGCATACCACCCGCAAACTAGTGGCCAAGTAGAGAATGCTAACCGAGGGGTGAAGAGAATCTTAGAGAAAACGGTAGGAAAAAGTAGAAAGGATTGGTCGGAAAAGCTCGACGACGCTTTGTGGGTATTCCGCACCGCCTACAAAACACCGTTAGGAACGATACCCTTCATGATTGTGTATGGCAAAGCATGCCATCTCCAGGTAGAGTTAGAACATAGAGCTTTATGGGCATTGAAAACCGTTAACCTAGACCTTACCGAAGCCGCAAGAAGGAGGTTCTTCCAAATCCATGAATTGGAAGCTTTAAGGGATGCCACCTATGAACGATCTTGGAGTATCAAGGAAAAGACTAAGGCGTTGCATGATAGGAGGTTGCAAGGGTTGAAGGAGTTTAAGGTAGGTGATAGAGTGCTCCTATTCAATTCAAGATTGAAATTGATAGCGGGGAAGTTGAAATCAAGATGGACCGGACCGTACGTGGTAAAGGAGGTGTTTCCATACGGTACCGTCGAGTTATATGACGAAGTCGATAAAGGTGTGTGGAAAGTTAATGGTCATAGATTGAAGCACTACTTGGGAGGTCCCATTGATACTACCGAGGAGGAAGAAATTCCTCTAGAGGACCCACCCACCTTCACCGAACAGTGAGTTGCGAAAAGGTTCGTTTGTAGAGTATGTACCGTTTGTAAATTTCGTTAATTTTTTCGTATTTCTCGTAGTTTTTCGTGTTTGTGTTTTGTGTGTTTGAGAAATTTTGCAGGAAACGTACCCTTGAAGAGCTGAATTTGCGAAGAAAAAGTCACCCCAGGTAAGTCCCATACTTAGAAAAAATTTTGGGAAGGTTTGAAAAAACTTAAAAATTTTTCTAAGTCCCAAAACTCACATTTTTACGACACCTTCTGTAACAACTGTCACTAAAATCAATAATTAGGACGATAATTAGTCAATAAGAAAACCCTAATTGAGACACCCAAGTAATTCTGCATTGGCCCTAAAATTTTCAGAACAATCGGAAACAGGATCAGGGCCTCTAAAACTCAAGGGGGGCAAACCCTAGTTGAATAATTATCTAAATTAAACGTTGCTATGTTCTGATTGGCCCAATTGTTGAATCACCAAAGCTAGTCCCGCGCCTAGGTAGCCTATGAATTAGACTGCTTAGCTGCAAGGGAAAGGGTTTACGGTCCGTAAGCGAGTCTCAAAAATTGCTATAAATAGCCGACCTTGGGACTTGAACTGAGAAATGAAAACGACGTAAAGTTGCTGTCTGTACGTCGAGTTAAGGCTGTAATACTACAATAAACACACACACCATCACGAGGTGCTGCCGCAATCAGGGTAATAACTCGATCGCTATTACGATTCAACGTCCGATCGATTATAACTATCCAACGATTGTCTGAGTGCTGCTCAAATTGAGCTGATACTTTGTTATTCATTGTGATTTCAACTTGAATGTTTGAGTGCTGTTCGAATTCGGACTATGCTCTGTCATTCGTTGTGAATCCATTGAATTATTAAGTATTGCACTTATTAATTGTTGTGAGGGTTTAATCTCGTGAATTGACGTAACTGCTGAATTAGTTACTAACCCGTTTGTGTGTACATTGTTAATTAAATTAGGTTAATCACAGGCAAATCAGTAAGGCTTAAACTCTGCTCGTAAAATCTGCAAAGTGAGTCATTCTCTTTTTATCAACTGTTTTACAAAACTCCAAATTATTTTCAAAGTTATAATTACAGGGATTAAGTCTTTGTAATCACCAAATTACAGCCGGTATGTGGGGTTTTGTATACATTACTTGATAATCTTCAACATTGGGGCAGCCAATGGGTGATATGACCATAATCACAGACACCACTGGACAGGTGGGCCAGTGGGTCGAGTGATAAAGTACCGTGGGTAGTTGGATTGATATCAGAAACATTGTAATCGCTCTTAATACTGTGAATTATAACTAATGGGTCATTTTAGTAAAATGAATGATTCACTCAGTATTTCCCCGCTAACAAAACCTTTTTCAAACATGTTTCAGGTGATATGTTGTGAGCAAAGAAAGAGAAGTGCCGTGAAGCACTCCCAGCTTAGAAAAGTGGCTCAGTGTAAATAAATAAAAGAAACATGTTTTGAAAAATAAAGATTTCCCTGGGAAATCACATTGTTGTAAATTTCGGGAGTTTATCCCTAAAGTTATAAAGCGAGCAGTTTAAATTATTAAAAGATCCTGTTTTACAAGAGTTCCGCTGTCGCCTAAAAATTAAATACCGCAGGATTTCTGTCCCGCGGCTCCGGAAACGGGTAAAACCGGGTCGGGGGCCGTGACAGAAATAAGGTGGTATCAGAGCCACTGTTTTAAGCTTACTGATTAAGCTCACTGTTCTAATTGATTTAAGCCTATTGAAAAACAATTAGGAAAATTTTATTTGTCATTCTGTGACTATATGTGCATTAACTTATTAATTGTTGAAATTACAGTATGGGTAAACAAAAGATTTCTGCTATCTACCGCAAATTAGATAACACACCTAAAGAACAGGGAACCTCTTCCTCCAAATCTCCCACCAAGTTAGAGGAAGGAATCTTTGTCCGTAAGGCAAATTATGAAAACCCACTTACCCTGGAGAAAAGGAATTTGATTATTAGGAAGGGTCAAGAGAAAAAGAAACCCCAAACCAAGAGAGTGAGATTTAACCCGGAGATTCAGGAAATTAGCAATAATCCACCAAGGGAAAATAACCTAGATGAAAAATGGGCAAATCTGTATCTACTCGCTACTGTAGCAGAAAATGCAAATCTTTAAACTTTAAATCTAGAAATAAGTACTTCCCAGTAAATAAATAAATAAATCTGAGTGTGTTCTGTTTGCTGTTATGTTGTACAAATTAGTGTGCAATAAAAATGTTTATTTGTTAAACTTTGTTCCAAAGTTTTAACTTAGCATTTTTGTGCATTTTGCATATATGCTACACAGCATGAGTGAGCTATCCGAGGCGTTTCAGAACCTCAACCTCTATCCTGTGCCAATTGAAGTCTCCCACAACTTCACTGGTTACATTGCCGACATAGAGGAACCTCTGGAATTCCAAGATCCACCGCTGGAAAAAGCAAAACCTAAAAAGAGGAGAAGATATGTAGGGTGGAGAAAAGTGCGCAGAAGGAAACCTGCAACTAGGAGACTCCCTAAAATAGAAAATCCTGTAAGTGTGAGCAAGGGAAAGGAAATAGAAACCGGAGAAAGTTCCAAACCAGTAGGGACATAAATAGGGATAGACCTAAAGCAAAAGGGAATAGAGATCGGAGAAAGCTCTAAACAGCCTGAGGAGATCACATTCCAGGACGAAATAGACCGTCTACTTGCCAATTGTGATGTCATAGAACCAGTCAACAATAATCTCTTCTCTTACCCTGCCACAGCCCAATTCCCAATAAACCTAGAACCCGTGATTCCAGACCCACTAGTCCACACACGACCATTAGGCCAAATGGAAGAATGGTGGACCAATGACTGGCAATTCCAGAATATAGTCAATAGTCCCTATAGTTTTCTCCCACAGTTTGATCCAGAACCTGTCCCCAATCTGCCAAAGAGCTATGAAAACCTGGCCGAGCTTCATCAGTTTGGTGAAGAACTGATAGGCACTGGGAATAGGATCAGGGAAATTGGGGAGCAGATTTCCTGGAAGTATGACGAAAGGGAACGTCACTACTGAACTGTCAGTTGATCCAAGAATAGTGGGGAGGGTTGGAAAAGTTTGTTTGTATTATAACTAATACAGTAAAACTAACTCTGTAAAATGGGCAATAAAACAATGTAAAATAAAAGGTGTGTATTGAAGCAGATATAATATATAAAACAAAACAGAAGTCGAGGCATCGACAATTTTGGTTATATTTGTATGTTGTAATAATCTATGTGTTTATCTGTGCTATTACCAATAATTAGATACTAATAATTCCTATCAATATAAATTAGCAGATGGAAAACGCTAGCAATGAACCAGTTAATGAAGAGAATCAATCTGAGCAAAATCAGGAAAACCAATACATGACTAGACAAGATATTGAAAATATCATCACTCAAGGGATAGCCAATGCTATTCCAGAAATCATGGTTGCTGCTAGGAAACCTATTGAATCACAACAAATCATTCCTAGTAAACGTACTCAGGAAGATAATTTTAACCATAGTGTAAATGGAGGCGGCAATCATGATAATCATGATAATAATCCGCAACAGGCTCCACTCCCTAAGAAAATGAAAATTGCAACACCTGGTTGCACTTACAAGGAATTTCTTGCCTGTAAACCAGCAGAATTTGTAGGTAATGAAGGGGCAACTGCAACACTGCGTTGGTTAGAGAAAACCGAGGCAGTAATTGCAATAAGTAAATGTGCGGAAAAACATCAAGTGATGTATGCATCAAACCTGTTCAAAGAAGGGGCGCTAGAATGGTGGAACACAGTGCTACAAGCAAAAGGAAGAAGGGTGGCCTATGCAATAAATTGGGAAGAATTTAAGAGTCTTGTTGAAAGAAAATTCTGCCCCGAATACGAAAAGGAACAAATGGCAAACAAGTTCCTGAGTCATCGTATGATAGGCGTAGATTGTCGAGGATATACTTCGACATTCTTCGAATATGCGAGAGTGGTACCTAACCTGGCTTCGCCAGAACCAGTACTCATTTCCCGTTATATTTGGGGATTAATCGGAGAAATCCGTAACATCGTTAAAGCTACAAGACCATGCACTATTGACGATGATGTAGAGTTAGCCAACACCTTAACCGATGAACTGGTGCGCACAAGAGAAGAAGATCCAAAAGAAGGAATTAGCTCAGAAGATTACCCAGGGATTTCGTACGGGTAATAATAACCGCTTTAAAAGAAGAGGAACAGGGCAATCCTCAACCCCGCCATTCTGCAGAAATTGCAAGAGAAAGCATTTTGGAAGATGCAATATAACCTGCGATTTTTGCAAATCAATAGGACATAGTGAAGATAACTGCAAAAAGAAAGCCATAGTCTGCTATAACTGTGGAGAAACCGGACATTACAAAACAGAATGCCCTAAATTGGTTAAAGCCGCAGATAATAAAGGCAAGCAAGCTGAAGGGGCAATTAAGAAGAATGTTCGCGCATTCCAACTGACCACACAAGAAGCCGAACTCATTCCAGATGTGATAGCGGGTACGTTCTTAGTACATAACGTCTATGCAAAAGTATTATTTGACTCTGGTGCAAACCAAAGTTTCATTAATACTTCATAATGCCAAGCTCTTAACCTACCTTTAACTACCCTTAGGCAGATTTTTACAGTCGAAACGGCAGATGGAAATTCTGTCAACATAGACAAAGTATTGCAAGAAGGAAAGATAGAACTGTTAGGCCATAAGTTTTCTGCAAATCTGTTACCTATGAATTTAGCCGGATTCGATGTAGTATTAGGAATGGATTGGTTAGTCACCAACCATGCTCGAATCCTGTGTGATAAGAATTCCGTAGAAATCCGTACCCCCACAGGAGAAGTAATCTTAATTACAGGAGATAGACCTCGGAAGCCATTAAAATTCATTTCAGTAATGAAATTGGCTAGTTATTCAAGGAAACAAGAAATGGTGTATATGATTTCTGTAATCATTGACACTAAAAGTAAGGAATTCCAGGACATTCCTATAGTTTCAGAATACCCAGATGTCTTTCCAGAAGAATTACCTGGGTTACCACCGGATAGGGAAGTAGAGTTTAGAATTCATCTAATTCCAGGTACTACACCAATAGCTAAGGCACCTTATCGATTAGCACCTACTGAAATGCTAGAATTGAAAAAGCAGTTAGATGAATTACTAAGCAAAGGATTTATACAACCTAGTTCATCCCCTTGGGGTGCACCAGTGTTGTTTGTGAAAAAGAAAGATGGGTCGATGAGAATGTGTATCGATTATAGGGAATTGAATAAGGTTACAATCAAGAATCGATACCCACTACCTAGGATTGATGATCTTTTTGATCAATTACAAGGAGCTAGGTATTTCTCTAAAATAGATTTAAGATCCGGATACCACCAGTTGAAAGTACAAGAGGAGGACATACCTAAAACTGCTTTTTGGACTAGGTATGGCCATTATGAGTTTACAGTCATGCCCTTCGGATTAACAAATGCTCCAGCCGCATTTATGGACATGATGAATAGAATCTGTAAACCATACTTGGATAAATTTGTAATCGTGTTCATTGACGATATACTAATTTATTCCAAAAGTCAGGAAGAACATTGTAAACACCTGCATGTACTCTTAACCTTGTTAAGAAAAGAAAAGCTTTATGCCAAATTCTCGAAGTGTGAACTCTGGCTGCAGGAAGTACAATTTTTAGGTCATATGGTGAATCACAAAGGAATTCACGTAGATCCTGCTAAAATAGAAGCAATTACTAACTGGAAGGATCCACGAACGGCTGTCGAAGTTAGAAGTTTTCTAGGATTAGCTGGATACTATAAACGATTTATTAAAGACTTCTCTAAGATAGTTGTACCTTTGACTAAGCTAACTTGTAAGGCAGTTAAGTTTGAATGGGGACCTAGACAAAAGGAAGCTTTTAGGATTCTAAAGCACAAATTGACGAACGCTCCAATCTTAGCTTTACCCGAAGGAACCGAAGATTTTGAAGTATACTGTGATGCTTCAAAATTAGGATATGGATGTGTGTTGATGCAACGCAAAAAGGTAATTACGTATGCCTCTAGACAGTTGAAAAAGCACGAGGAAAATTATACAACTCATGGCCTAGAGTTAGGAGCCATAATTTTTGCCCTTAAGATTTGGAGACATTATCTGTACGGAAGTAAGTTTACTATCTATACAGATCATAAAAGTTTAAAGTATATATTTGGGCAAAAAGAGCTAAACGTGAGGCAAAGAAAGTGGATGGAAATCAAGTGATTACGACTGTGATATTCAATATCACGAAGGAAGGGCAAACGTAGTCGCAGATGCCTTAAGTCGTAAGTATCATGAAAAGCAAAAACGAGTCCATGCTCTTAGGTTAAATCTACAATTAGATTTAATGGAACAATTGAAGAAAGTTCAGGGAACGGCAATCAAGGACGATGCCGAAGGAATGAAAGGTTACCTAAAGGAACTAGAACAAGGAAAGGATGGAATTTGGAGATTCCACAAGAAACGAATTTGGGTACCTAAGCAGGGAGAATTAAGAAATAAAATTCTAGAAGAAGCTCATAAATCTAGGTATACTGTACATCCAGGAAACAATAAGATGTACCAAGATTTAAGAAATAATTTCTGGTGGATAGGAATGAAAAAGGACATAGCTAAATATGTAACCAAGTGTCTTACTTGTTCACAAGTTAAGGCCGAACACCAGAAACCTTCAGGACTACTACAACAGTTAGAAATGCCTGTATGGAAATGGGAACTCATAACAATGGACTTTGTTACTAAGTTACCCAAAACCAGAAAAGGTAATGATGCTATTTGGGTAATTGTGGATCGATTAACCAAATCAGCTCATTTTCTACCAATGAAGGAAACCTTTAGCATGGAAAGGTTAGCCAAGTTGTATGTAGATGAAGTAGTATCCTTACATGGAGTCCCACTCTCCATTGTATCGGATAGAGATAGTCGTTTCACTTCCCGTTTCTGGACAAGTTTCCAGGAGGCAATGGGAACACGACTCAATTTAAGTACTGCATATCATCCTCAAACGGACGGACAAAGTGAAAGGACGATACAAACAATGGAAGACATGCTCCGAGCATGTGTAATTGACTTTGGTGGTAATTGGGATAACCATTTACCATTAATTGAATTCTCCTATAACAATAGTTATCATTCAAGCATCGAAGCTGCTCCATTCGAAGCACTGTATGGACGCAAGTGCAGAACTCCCGTTTGTTGGGCAGAAATAGGAGAAAGTCAATTATCAGGCCTAGAGATTGTACAAGAAACCACAGACAAAATAACACAAATCAAGGAAAGACTGAAAACTGCTAAAGATCGTCAGAAGAGCTATGCAGACAATCGCCACAAGCCACAAGAATTTCAGGTAGGAGACAAAGTACTCTTGAAAGTTTCTCCTTGGAAAGGAGTGGTACGATTTGGTAAGAAAGGAAAACTGAGTCCAAGATATGTTGGACCCTTCCCAGTGATCCAACGAATAGGACCGGTAGCTTATCGTTTACCACTACCAGAAGAATTAGCTGGAATACATGATGTGTTTCATGTATCCAATCTCAAGAAATGTCTATCAGACGAATCCCTGGTAGTACCTCTTCAAGATATAGAGGTAAATGAAAAGCTGAAATTCGTAGAGAAACCCCTATAAATAGAAGACCGGAAGATTAAGTTTCTCAAACACAAACGACTAGTGCTAGTGAAAGTCAAATGGGAATCCAGGAGAGGACCAGAGTACACTTGGGAACTGGAATCAGAAATGAAGCAAAAGTACCCTCATCTATTCTAGTAAATCTCGAGGACGAGATTTTTCTCAAGGTGGGGAGGATGTAACAACTGTCACTAAAATCAATAATTAGGACGATAATTAGTCAATAAGAAAACCCTAATTGAGACACCCAAGTAGTTCTGCATTGGCCCTAAAATTTTCAAAACAATCGGAAACAGGATCAGGGCCCCTAAAACTCAAGCGGGGCAAACCCTAGTTGAATAATTATCTAAATTAAACGTTGCTATGTTCTGATTGGCCCAATTGTTGAATCACCAAAGCTAGTCCCGCGCCTAGGCAGCCTATGAATTAGACTGCTTAGCTTACGGACCGCAAGGGAAAGGGTTTACGGTCCATAAGCGAGTCTCAAAAATTGCTATAAATAGCCGACCTTGGGACTTGAACTGAGAAATGAAAACGATGTAAAGTTGCTGTCTGTACGTCGAGTTAAGGCTGTAATACTACAATAAACACACACACCATCACGAGGTGCTGCCGCAATCAGTGTAATAACTCGATCGCTATTACGATTCAACGTCCGATCGATTATAACTATCCAACGATTGTCTGAGTGCTGCTCAAATTGAGCTGATACTTTGTTATTCATTGTGATTTCAACTTGAATGTTTGAGTGCTGTTCGAATTCGGACTATGCTCTGTCATTCGTTGTGAATCCATTGAATTATTAAGTATTGCACTTATTAATTGTTGTGAGGGTTTAATCTCGTGAATTGACGTAACTGCTGAATTAGTTACTAACCCGTTTGTGTGTACATTGTTAATTAAATTAGGTTAAACACAGGCAAATCAGTAAGGCTTAAACTCTGCTCGTAAAATCTGCAAAGTGAGTCATTCTCTTTTTATCAACTGTTTTACAAAACTCCAAATTATTTTCAAAGTTATAATTACAGGGATTAAGTCTTTGTAATCACCAAATTACAGCCGGTATGTGGGGTTTTGTATACATTACTTGATAATCTTCAACATTGGGGCAACCAATGGGTGATATGACCATAATCACAGACACCACTGGACAGGTGGGCCAGTGGGTCGAGTGATAAAGTACCGTGGGTAGTTGGATTGATATCAGAAACGTTATAATCGCTCTTAATACTGTGAATTATAACTAATGGGTCGTTTTAGTAAAATGAATGATTCACTCAGTATTTCCCCGCTGACGAAACCTTTTTCAAACATGTTTCAGGTGATATGTTGTGAGCAAAGAAAGAGAAGTGCCGTGAAGCACTCCCAGCTTAGAAAAGTGGCTCAGTGTAAATAAATAAAAGAAACATGTTTTGAAAAATAAAGATTTCCCTGGGAAATCACATTGTTGTAAATTTCGGGAGTTTGTCCCTAAAGTTATAAAGCGAGCAGTTTAAATTAATAAAAGATCCTGTTTTACAAGACTTCCGTTGTCGCCTAAAAATTAAATACCGCAGGATTTCTGTCTCGCGGCTCCGGAAACGGGTAAAACCGGGTCGGGGGCCGTGACACCTTCTGTTGAAAACTGTCCTTCGCGTCACGCCACCATGAAACCAATACTTGGTGGCGCAGCGCCACCACCTAAGGTCACCAAATCAGTTTTGAACCCCATTTAATTGAACCTTTTCACTGAACCGGTCCGTGGCGTCGCGCCACAGCTAAGACCGTACATGGTCGCGCGACGCGACCGACATAAAAAAACGAATAAAAACCTTTTTGTCCACCAGCTTATTCCCCAAACACCACTACATCTTTTCCCTTCCTCTCTACCGCCGAAACCACCTAATATCACCATACCTCCACCAACCACCATTTCCATCGATTCGACCACCTCTGTGCTCGGTTTTCGATACCGAACAAAACCCCCAATAAATTTTCATCATCTCGCCGCTCTATAGCTCCGATTCGGGACTTACCTTGCACAAAAAGTTTCAATTTTCTTGCTAATTTCGACAAATCAGGTATGTTTTTGCTATTTTTCTTATTTAGTTACGGTTTGGAGTCATCTTCAAGTCATGTGTGAGTTCGGTTAGTTAGTTTATTAGGGTTCTTCGAGTTATTAGTTGGTGGTGTTTGTCAGGTTAGTTGAGTCATTGTTTCTGCTAGCTTAGGGCAGTTCATTGGTTTCATTTTGAGTCCGAGTTGAGTCGTGTATATGGTCTGCGTTGTCGGGTCAGTTTCGAGTCGGTCCTCGTTGGGTCTTGTCGAGTCAGTTAGTTGTGTCTGTTGGTATGGTGTTCACCGATTCAATCGAGTCCTATAATGTCGAGTCCGTGATTAAATGCATTTGCTTGTATGGTTTATGGTTGCGGATGGTTTTTGGTTTGGGATTTGTTAAAAGAATATGGTATAATATCTTGTGAAGCACACGAGTTTACTTGCATCTAATACATGGCTTCGGGTAGTGTCGGTTTGGGATAGTGAATGCATTTGATTGTGGATTGGTTTGGTATGTCACTGAAGAAACACTGACCTAAACGGTAGTATCTGGCTAGGACTTCAATGATCAGTGACCCGAACGGTTGGCTGCAAAACAGAAACACCGTTAGGACTCGTTACAAGAATGGGGTTATTCCTGGAACCTCCCTCCGGCGTGAGAATAAGTCTCGGTTTTGGGGAGTAAAGGAAAGTATATACGTATAGAGAGTGAGAGGGTGAGAGATTAGATGATTCATACCTTAGATGTTTACCTTTATTTATAGTTTCATATTAGGGTTTCCCTTAACTTAGGATGGGCTCCGATAAGTTAGGGATTTGCATGATCTTCCCGAAAGGTTGGAGATTTAGTTGTGCCACCTTCCACGCAAAGGTGGAATATTCTAGAATAACCATTTATGATTATTCGTTTATAATAAAATAGTGGGTATTGACCGGGTTGGATTAACCGATTCGGGTCATACCTCGTCATGTCCCCCAGTCCGAAGTTATGAAATGAAGTTCATGAGATAGGACTAAGAGAAAAGAAAAAAGAAAAGTCACAGGTGATGAGAAAATAGCGACGATAAGACAGGAGGTGACAGCTGTGTACACCCTGCTCTGACACGTATACCCATCCGTTCGTCTTTTTGAATTTTAAAAACTGCCTTTATAAATAGTGCCTCTAATTGTGAGATCCAAAGTTCATCTTCCTGTATCTTGATTTAGCACCTTCGTACTCCTTCGAAAATGTCTTCTAAAACCAGTGAACCTTCATCCTCCGTCCCTGCCAATACTGATGCCTTGTTCTGTAAATGGGGCACCGTGTCCTATCACAATCCTGTGCAAGATTATGGCATAAGGGCTGAGTGGAATCTTGTGTTACCGTCCAAAACGGATACCGCATTTCCACTGAAAGAGGGTAAAATCACATTGTTCAGTGATTTTTTCAGATTTTGCAACTTTCGACTACCCATTACCAAGTTTTTGAAAACGGTACTCGATTACTACAGTATTCACATTTCACAATTACATCCGCTGGGGTTAGTGAAACTTCGTCAGTTCGAGTTTGCTTGTGTAGCCCTAGGCCATATTCCGGAACTTGTTGTGTTTAGGGCTTTCTTTGTACTTGTGTGGAAGTCTCCTTTTTTCACCTTCGACCGGAGGGATACTGACGTCTCTTGTCTGAGGGATATTCCTACAAGTTCTAGAGACAAGGATTGGAAAAAGAAGTTTTTCTACATCGATGCCTCGGTGATTCCCGGTGAGATGTACTGGAGAGAAAAGGGGCCAAAAGACAAAGTGAAAGACGATGGTCCCTCTAAGGATGCATATATTTTGAACGTTCTATATACCAAATTGTGCGGCCGCCCCTTCGAGTGTACGGTAATCCCGGAAGGGGCTTTGGTGATGGCAGGTATGAGTTTGTTGTGCTGTGACATTAGGCAGTATCCTTCTTTTCAGAGGGATGATGCAGGTATGTTTATTTATCTTTGGTCATATATGTCGCAGATTTAGAAATGATGTATGTATAATTCACAGGGGAATGGAGCATGTTTGATTTCGTTGACCCTCCGTGGTACCTTGCGTTGAGGCCCGCAGACCACGTTTTGGATGAAGGGGAATTGGGCGTGTTGGGGATGCATCTGGAGCAAATTGTTTTACCCGCTGTACCAGCGGACCTTGCTGCATATATTTTGTTGGTGCACTACATCTGCTGATTACGTCTTGTATCGAGTCAATGTCTTAGAACGTTAGATCTGGGCTCGAAATACGAGAAATAGTGAAATGTATAGGTTTTAGATAGTTGGGCCGCTTTTAGAGTCAAATTAGGGTTATTGGATCGCCTTTTAGGTCATTAGGGCTGAACCACTCGAACGGTAAATAGGCTGGTCCGCTCGAGCGGCAAACTAGCTGGACCACTCGAGCGTCAATCATCCTGGACCGCTTTTATGGACATGCCATATGAGAGGACCAGAAATCCTATAAATACCGTATGAGAGGTCCCCAAATGTAAGGTTGGATAGATATCGTACCGAAGCTCTGCCGGTGCGAGATTTGAGCTGTAAACGTTTGAAATCAGTAAAACAAGTAGTTAAAGTGATTTGCCTGCTGTTTCTACCTTAGTTTCTTGTTATTCCGCACCTGAAACCAAGGAGAAAGCCTCTGAACGACTCGTTTGGGTCAACACTCGATCCTACAATTGGTATCAGAGCTCAGGAGGAGGTTCTCTGCAGAAATCAGTTGGATTTTGTCACTTTTTCTTCTTCTATACCTTCTTTCTCACGTCAGACCAAGATTTCACGGTCCGTTTTGGCTGATTTTTGAGTATGTTGTGCGAAATGTGTTGATTAAAAACCCTACCAAGTTTCAGCTCGAAATTCCAAGCCGTTTGGGAGATATCGAGGTTTTTCGGTTCGAAATCGCGAAGTTATCAGGCCTGGATCGCTCCAAATTACCCCTGGACCGCTTATTGGACCATCTTGGATCGCTCATAAGTTGGATCGCTCGAAAAATTGGCTGGATCGCTCGAAAAACTGGCTGGATCGCTCGAAAAACTGGTTGGATCGCTCGAAAATAATGTTCTGGATCGCTCATGTGACACTAACGGACCGCTCGAGTGACATCTTTGGACCGCTCGAGTGACATTTGTGGATCGCTCGACTGACACATACGAATCGCTCTTCTGGACCGCTCAACTGGACTCGCTCGAACGACTGATTTAGGACCGCTCGTCCGAACAGTCTGGTCCGCTCGAAACAAACATCTTTGGTCCGCTCGAATAGTTTATTCTGGTCCGCTCGATTGAAATAGCTGGCCCGCTCGAATTTACTTGTTGGTCCATTTTTGCCAATTCCATTGGATCACTTTT
This sequence comes from Helianthus annuus, assembly GCF_002127325.2. Taxonomy (NCBI): domain Eukaryota; kingdom Viridiplantae; phylum Streptophyta; class Magnoliopsida; order Asterales; family Asteraceae; genus Helianthus; species Helianthus annuus. Next base: position 108,826,771 of record NC_035448.2, read on the forward strand.
AAGTCCAATTTCAGTTCTTTCGATTAATCGTCAGGGTTTGCTCGGTTTGAGTTATCTGATCCGATTTTTGATTTCGGATTTACGTACAGACCGATTTTTCCGGACATCACAGTTCCGCTTATCTCTCACAGTGTTTGAAAAACGTGTTACTGAATCATGGGTTTTAATGTCTTTAACATGACTCAAGAAATAGTTGATAAAAGAAGAGTATTAACGAAAGAGTTTGATTCATTTTCAGGTTTTCCAGGAGAAAGCACAAGATGTGTCATTGAGAGATACAAACATCTTGTTAGTTCAATGTCCGAAGTTGGTTTAACCAAAGCACCAGAAGAGTGGGTTGAAAAATTTATCAGTGCTTTACCGAAAGAAGAATGGAAAGATTATGTCTTGAAGTTGAAAAGTTCTAGAGAATTTTCTCAACTGACAATTTCTCCACTCATTGGTAAGATTGAAGAACAGATGGTGATCAAAGATGAGAAAAAGAAAAAGGAAGTTTTAAAAGTCAAAGAATCTGTGAAGAATGAATCGTCAACGTCTGCATCAGTATGCTCAAATTGTCACAACTTCAAGACAGTCAATGACAAACTTGTGAAGAATGCAGAAAGTTTAGCATTGGAGATCAAGAAGTTGAATAATAAGAAGAAAGCTGATGAAAAACAGATTCTAGACTTACAGGGTATTTGTGAGAAGTTGAAAGTCGAAAATGGCAAACTGTTGGGTAGTGTGAACAGTTTGACATTAGAGACCAAAGGTTTGAAAGAAAATCAAAAGGTTTTTGAAAGCAAACAGAAATCATCTGAAAATGAAGATTTCTGGATAAAATTGGAGAACAAAAATCTGAAAGCTAATGAAGTGAAACTTCAAGAACAGATAAATGTTTTGGAAAATGAAAAATCTGTTCTTGAAAACTTGAAAAATGAAAATAAAAATTCAATCAAGTCTCATCTTGAAAGAATATCTAAGCTTGAAGACGAAGCTAAGAGTTCAAGGATCAAGATTGATGAACTTGAAAAGAAATTGATCAGTTTTGCGACTAAATCTGACAAGTTGAATATTCCTTGTCCAAAACCGATCAATTCGGTTCCAATAAGTGATTGTGTCACAAACTTTGACTCTGTCAAAGTTGAAGATTGTGATGATGCATCCGATGATGAAAATGTTAAAAAAGAAAAACAAAAATCGTTTTTAAATTTGAAAGAAAAATTTCAGAAAACTGTTTTGCAATCGACCGAAAAAGGTGAATGTTCTAAACAGAAACCTTTGAAGAAGAAAGTGGAACAGAAACAAAAAGATAATAAAAGTTCATCAGATCGATCATCCAATCAAAAGAAAAAACCACAAAAAGTAAAAAACGAAAACTCAAAAATTATTGGTAATAAGTGGTGCAGGTCAGACCACAGTGCTAAAACGTCAAATCCAACAAAGTTGAGGAAGGAATATCACCAGGCCAAACAGTGTTACGACTTGAGTGTTTGGTATAACGGTGATAACTGGTACGATAACAGAATGTGTTACAGCTGCGGCTATCATGGACACATTGCTGTTAACTGCCAGTATTGGAGTTATGAGACCAGGAGGTGCTTTAATTGCAACATCAAAGGTCACATTGCCCGAGATTGCCCGAGGAGATCAATGGGAAGATCAAGGGTTATGTCTCAGAAAGTGGCAAGAATTCCAGTCAAGGTCAAGCCCGAAGAACTAAAAGTTCGAGAACCAAAAGTTCAACAACCGAAAGTTCTAGAGACAAAAGTTAAACTTTCTCAGGGGCAGAAAGACAGACTGAGGAAAAAGAGGAAAAAGGCGAGAGAGTATCTCGAGAAGATTTTGTCCTCGGGTTCACGGGATAAACAGAATAAAACTTCTGATGAATCGACTCCTTCAGTTGCAAAAACAAGCAAGACGAATTCATCAGATACAAATCTGAGGACAGAACAGAGAGGGAAGAAGAAGAAAAAGGTCGGCGATGAATCTGACAGATCAAAGTCGGACAAGCCACCTTCAGGCAATGATTCTGGTATGGTAAAACCAGAGGAGCCATTGGTTGAGGTAAAAGTTAAGAATTCTAGTTTAGCAATGGATGATGCAAATTTTCCACCATTGTTGAGCAAGAATTCAAAATCACCCAAGGTCAGTCAGGCTTGGGTGAAATTGTTTAAATAGAAAAACCTGACTTGCCGGAGATCCCAAAATGGTATCGTGGATCATGAATCGGCACATTTCTTGAGAAATTTCACTTTGGTGATTTTTCGATTTACATGTGGTAAATCAGGGACATTAATTTGTACTTGATTTTCTACTGATGGTTTATGGTAAACTGCAAATGATAAATCTTTGAAATGTTTGAAGAAAACAAGATGAAGAGATAACCCCGAATCTACAAATGGTTTGAACACAAACTAATTTTTCCGGAAAAACCATTTTGATTGAAACAAACTTAAGTGTTTTGAAATCATTATGGGAAAATAGTTTGTTGTGAGGGGGAGTTCTGATTGTTTTTGTACAAGAATGGTGAATTGAAGTAATTCACATAATGTTGTCATATTTTCTTGTATAGTTTGTTTTCAATTTTTCCTCAGAAAATCAAAATTGAAACATATTTTGATTTTAGGGGGAGTAAGAAAATTTTGAAAAATTAAAAAAAAAAATTGAAAAATGAAAATGAGTTTTGTTGCAAAAAGAGGAAATGATAGTACATCGGTGGACTATCACAGCATGCTAGAGATTTGTAAAGACAAAAATGTTGTTAAACAAGTCTTACTAATGATGTGTCAGTAGGCTTCACACAGTTAGTAAATTGTATTCGAGATATAAACATAAAATCAAACTTACTTATTTTGTGGGGAACACTACTTGGATATATAGGTAACCCCTGAAATCTCGTTTGAAAGGTTTCTTATTCTGGAATACTAGGTTCTTGTACTCAAATGATGTCTGGGGTATTATTCCGGGACTTCTGCTGAACGGTAGTTCTGACCTAGTCCCTGGCTAATACTTTCTTCATATGCTTGAAACATAGCATAAAGCCCTCAGCTGATTAGACAATAAAATTGATGATCAGTTGTTGTAGCTGAAAAGATCCTCTAAAGGGGACCCACTGCTAAGTCGAAGCTGATATCTCTCTGCTGAACGGAAGTTCTGACCTGAGATCCCTCAGTTCTCGCATTTTTCCCCTAATTTATATACAGATATCATTTGTAGTTATACTTACCTGTAGATCAGAATATTGGAATCTGGATACGGGAGTATATTCAAGAGGTGGGACACTCAAATAAGTTTAAGTGCTAATACATTAAATACGTATCTTGAATCAATTGAAAATTTGTGTAGAGGTTTAAGTGGACAACAATACTGACAATCAGAAGTAAATTTGTTTTTAACATTTGCTGATTAATCAAGATCAACGGTGTTGGTGATATGTCTCAAAAACCGATATGATCCTCTTGCACAATCTCTCAAAAATAGTGTTCATTTCTGTATTTCTCTAAATTCAAAAATCCAAAAATATTGTATTTTTTGTTTGATATTTGAAAATTACAAAAAGATTTTCGACAACAGAGTGTGAAGAACTGATTTTTGACATTTCAAGTGCTAAACATGTTGAACTTGTGGTTTGAGAGAGTATGTTAAATTGTGAAGATTTGAAATGCAAATTTGGTTCATTAACTTGATGAATAAGTTGAATGGTAACCTACAGTTTGATCTTCATATTTTTTCTTATATGATTTGCTGATTCATTAAGTTGAACTGCAAATTGTATTAGTTTGTAATAGTATGGTTGAGTTTTGCAGGTTTCTGATCCTGTTGCTACGAATAGCCAGGAGATACATCAGAACCAGAGGAGAGCTTAAACAGAGAAAGCCAGGAGTTGATTTCAATGGTGATAACGATTTCCAGACAGAGATCTCAGCATTATGTTAGGGGGAGTCTGATGAAAGTTAGAGCCAGAGAATGATCCAGGCATATGATTCCAGGAAGGAATTCCTGAAGAAGATATTATTCCAGGCTAAGTTCCTGAAGATTGATAGAATGACAAAGAAAGAGAAGTCCGAAGACTGATCAAGACTGAAGAACTGAAGACAGCATTGTTGTGACTCGATAGTCGACTCCATCAACATCTGAGGGGGAGTCTGTTGGTGCACTACATCTGCTGATTACGTCTTGTATCGAGTCAATGTCTTAGAACGTTAGATCTGGGCTCAAAATACGAGAAATAGTGAAATGTATAGGTTTTAGATAGTTGGGCCGCTTTTAGAGTCAAATTAGGGTTATTGGATCGCCTTTTAGGTCATTAGGGCTGAACCACTCGAACGGTAAATAGGCTGGTCCGCTCGAGCGGCAAACTAGCTGGACCACTCGAGCGTCAATCATCCTGGACCGCTTTTATGGACATGCCATATGAGAGGACCAGAAATCCTATAAATACCGTATGAGAGGTCCCCAAATGTAAGGTTGGATAGATATCGTACCGAAGCTCTGCCGGTGCGAGATTTGAGCTGTAAACGTTTGAAATCAGTAAAACAAGTAGTTAAAGTGATTTGCCTGCTGTTTCTACCTTAGTTTCTTGTTATTCCGCACCTGAAACCAAGGAGAAAGCCTCTGAACGACTCGTTTGGGTCAACACTCGATCCTACATATTTCCCCCCTGCCATCTGTCCCAAATACCGGTGTTCCAGCTTTGGAAAAGAGGCCCACCCGGATAAAGCTTACTGGGAGGAAGTACATGGCGGCCGGTGTAGCTGCTTCTTCCATTGGTGAGACCGCGTTTCCTGGAGGAGATGCTCCTGCTACCACCGTTATAACGAGTCTTGTTCATGCCTCGAAAAAACAGAAAACATTTATTGCTCCTACTCTGAGTGCGCTCCAGGCTGTGCAGGCTGCCTATGCCTTGCCGCTATGTATGTATTGCTTGTCCTCAAACGTTATTATGAGTTATGATCCTCATGTTGCTGAACCTTGCCGTTTTATATGCAGGTATCTCTAGCGGGACTCAAACTGAGAATGTTACACCAACCCCTGTATCAGCTGTGGGGGTGTCGCTTCCCAGTTCCGGTACTGGCAGCGCTACGGAGCCCAAAACCCAGGCCAGCGTTACCGCAGTTATTAGTTGTACCATGCCGCTTCCGACACCTACCGCCTCTGTGGTTGTTACAGTGGATCCCGTTTCCACACCACGGACTTCTAGCATTGATCCGTCCCTGTTTGACTCACCCCTGAGTATTTTTTCTGCTGCTGATAAGGAGGTGCCCGCCGTATCCGCGGCGCAGGAGGCTACCAGCATCGGGGGTGCTTCCGCTAGTGAAGTTGGGGGGTCAAGTAGTGGCATTGCTGATGACGGCGCCCGTTTGATTGATAACTTGTTTCTGCCCACTGTCAGCTGGGATCCCAATGCCCGGGATAAACGCTATCAACCCCAATGGAAAATCGCCGAGTCCTCTAGGCTAATTTTTCCCCCAGTGATTCAACACTGGGTTGAGCGGGCATACCCTCCAGCTGAGGCGGCATATGTTGAAGGTTTGAACAACGAAAATCTGATGAATTCCACTATAGCGGATTCCGTGAGCCAACCCCGGAGGTTAGCAGAGATCCGGCGCAGGTGGATGCATGATAACACCCAGCTCCACCAGGCGCGGTCTACTATCCAAGAGCTGAAAGATGACAAGTACCGTTTGGAGAGTCAACTTCAGGCCGCCGGGTTAAGGGAGGCTAGGTTTTTGTCAGAGAAGAACAAAGCCGAGGATGACTTGATGAGAGTGACCGCCCACCTTGCTGAGGAACAAATAATGTGGGCCCGCGATATGGCGGAGAAAGACCGGGTTCTGGCTCAGGCGAAGAGTGTGCAGGAAGAATTGGAGCGTAAGGCTATAGCTGAAGCTCAAAAGGTGAGATTCAAACTATCTACTCAGTTGGAAAAGTTCCGAGTTGACACTGATTTTGTGTCTTAGGTGCAAGAGCGGTACCAGGGATTGACTGCTGAAGTAGAAGCCTCCCATGCCAAATCACGATTACTACAAGCGGAGCTGGAGGAGCGAGAGGAGAAAGTTAAAGAACTTCAAGGCCATTGTGATTCTCTTGCTTCCCAGAACAACATGCTTGCTACATCGTCTACTGCCCGACTGAAGGAGGTGGAAAATGCCTTGGCACAATCTAATGCCGAAGTGGATGACCTGACTAGCCAGCTGGCGGCTCTACGGGGCGATAGGAATTGGTTAATATGTAATGGCTTGGTGGGGGCGTTTGAGTATCTCCGTGAATCGCCCCCTTTTACGGCCCTGATAGATCGCCTATCCGTCACCGCGTATCAATCTGGTCATCATGATGGCGTTTATAAAGGCTACATGGAGTGCCAGCAGCTAGACAAAATAACTCCTGACTTTCACGCGGCCAAGGGTAAGCTTCAAAGTGACATGTCAAACGCTCTCGAAGCAGCATACACTGAGTCATTGTCTTCTTATGGGGATTTAATGGATAAAGTGAACGAAGATGGTATAGAGTCGCTGCGCTTGCTACTTGACCCCGCGGAGGAGTCTGAGGAGGAATAAAAAATTTGTTTATTTTGCTTGGCATGTACTGTACTTCCTTTCGACTTTTGCTAATAACACTTGTTTTACTTGGATTTGGTGAAAATAACTGTTTTGATTTGACAGACATTTTAATGCTAATGTCATGATTTCTGACACTGCCGTGTTTCTGAAATGTGGCTATGTGACGTGTAATGATTATTTTCCATTAATGCTTCTAACGTCATCACTGCCAAAACTATTTGACCTTTTACCCTTCTATAAATTAGCCCTCCGTTTCCTTATTTGGTAGTTGGACAGGATGGAGCGAAAAAGGTATAGACAGAGACTTTCCGAAATCTTTCGGGTTTTGGATGCTGTTGACGGCTTACTTCAGTTGCAGAATCCTGTAACGAAATCGATGCTTCGGAAAAGAAAGCCACTTCCCAATGTCACTGCAACCCGGGCGAATCGAGCCTGTAAAAGTGTTGTTCATGAAGATCCTCAACCAGTGGATTCTGGTGTGATATCTCTGTCAGCTGATGTTTTGACAGAGCTTATCCCAGTTGATCACGTCCGACGTTACCGTTTGACGTATGAGCGTCGTCGCGGTGGTTGTTCCGAGAAGAATCCGGTGGACGATCTGGGAAGGGTGGCTCCGTCGGTGGTTGGGGAATCATCCGGCGGCTTGGCCGTTAATCCTCCTATGTTGGTTGATGGTGGTGTGGTGCTGCATACCCCTGCAGAGGTGATGGCGACCGATTTCCACCAGTAGTTGGTAAAACATGTCTTTTTGGTTCCCATGTGTTGGTTTTTAAACAACAGGGACAAGTACTTGGTTTGTTTAGGATAGGTCATGTGCATGTTTTAAGAATGCCTATCTTTTTTTTGTAGCGGTTAGCATATCTATTACCAAGATACCCGCTGTCAACGCTGTATATTTTGACCCTATGACTTTTGTGTATGAAAAATATTTCGTGTTTAAGGGTGCTTTTTTGTGGTTTACCGTTATGTGCTGTTATAATGCGATGGTAATTTATATTGTTAAGTAATGACTAAAAAGTAAAAAAAAAAAAAAACTTTATTAATTTCATATGAAACGAAAATGACATCGTCATGGGTGGATTACATTTGCTTCCAACAAAGATCTGCTCTTGTTGTTATGAGCAAGGCATTACAAATAACATTTCCTTAGTTGAGCTACGTTCCAACTGCGCGGTACGATGGTGCCGTCTAGTCTGGATAGGCGATAGGCCCCTTTGCCCAAATTTTCTTGAATGACGTAAGGGCCTTCCCAGTTGGGTCCTAGCTTGCCTAGGGGTTCCGCCCTACTTGCTTCATTATCGCGCATAACATAATCGCCCTTTTTGAAAGTGTGCTTTGCCACGCGTTTGTTGTAGTACCTTTCCAATGTTTTCTTGTATTTTGCTTCGCTAATCGCGGCTGCTTCGCGCCTTTCCTCGAGTAGGTCTAGGCCTTCCCTTAGAAGCTTGTCATTGTCATCTCTTGTGGCTAAACGGCGTAGTGAAGGCAATCCCGCTTCCGCGGGTATCATTGCTTCCACCCCGTAGGTTAGACTAAACGGGGTTTCATTATTGCTTGTCTTAGGCATTGTTCGATGTGCCCAGAGGACGTTTGGCAATTCCTCTACCCAGGAGCTTCCTTCGTAACCTAATCTTCACTTTATACCATCTAGCAAGCTCCTGTTCGCCCGCTCGACCTGGCCGTTTCCTTGGGGGTGCGCTACTGATGTGAAAATCTGCTGTATTTGAAGGTCGGCGCACCATTCCTGGAAAATCCTGTCAGTAAACTGTGTTCCATTGTCACTCACCAGGTACAACAGTAGTCCAAACTGGCATACTATGTGTTCCCAAAGGAACTTCTTGGTGTTGTCAGCGGTGATTTTAGCTAAAGGTTTGGCTTCCACCCATTTGGTAATGTAGTCGATGGCCACAATCAAGTATTTTAGCTTTCCGGGGGCCGGTGGAAAAGGTCCTACGATATCCACCACCCATTTTTGAAAAGGCCATGCCGCTGTAACCGGTATTAAGTTGTTCTTGGGCCTGAGTGTCTGGGGGGCGAATTTCTGGCAACTGTGGCATTTCCTCAGTTCGGTTACGGCGTCTTCGTGCATTCCGGGCCAATAGTATCCGGCGTTATGGATTTTGGCCACTACTGCTCGAGGTCCGGCGTGAATACCGCATAAACCTGAATGGATCTCGCTGATCAAGTACTTTGCTTCTGTTGGGGATACGCACCGCAGAAGCGGTCCCAAATATGACTTTCTGTACAGGACGCCGTTATTGACCTCATATTGCAATGCCTTTGTTTATACCTTATGTGCTTCGCCCCTGGCGGATGGTAACTCCCCATTGATAAGGAATTTTAGTATCTGGGTGTACCAGCACGGTTCTTCCGTTGTGACGGCGGAAACACTCCGCGGTTCGATTGATGGTGCCTGCAGCGTTTCTACTTTAACTTCTTTTTCCATGCCCGAGGTAGCGAGTTTGCTAAGAGCATCTGCTATCTGGTGTTTACCTCTATGAACGTGGTTGATTGTGACGTTATCAAAGGAAGCCATGAGCTCCTTCGTTTTTGCCAGGTATCTTGCCATCGATTCGTCCTTGGCCTCGTATGTTTCGTTTACTTGATTATTAACCAGTAGGGAATCCACATATGCATCAACCCTTGTGGCTCCCATGGACTGGGCCATCCTTAAGCCAGCAAGCAGTGCTTCGTATTCTGCTTCGTTGTTTGAACATTCGAAATCGAAGCGTAAAGCATACATCAACCTTATCTCATCTGGGCCTATTAGCATTAAACCTGCCCCTGATCCTTTTCCACTTGATGACCCGTCCGTGTACAATTTCCACGGCTGCCGAGCGGTACTGGATTCCGGGATGTCCCGGATGGCTGGGTCCACTATGGTTTCTCCTTCGGGAATTTCGGCTAGAAAGTCGGCGATTACTTGCCCTTTAACTGCTGTTCGTTTTTGGTATTCAATATCCAAAGCACCTAGTTCAATTGCCTACTTGGCCAGTCTACCAGAGATCTCTGGCTTGTGCAGAATTTGTTGTAGCAGGTAGTTGGTCAGGACCTGTACGTGATGTGCTTGGAAATATCTTCTTAATCGCCGCGTGGCGTGTACAAGCGCTAGGACCAGCTTTTCCAGCGTGGGATTTCGCGTTTCGGGCCCAGCCAGTACCCGGCTGATGTAATATATGGACATCTGTCTTCCGTCTCGTTCTACCATAAGCACAGCGCTTACCGCGTTATGGGCTGCTGCCAAATACATCTTTAGCACCTCATTAGGCCTTGGTGCTGTCAGCATGGGTAATCTTTCTATGAAACGCTTCATGTCTTGCAAGGCTTCTTCCGCTTCGTTGGTCCATTTGAAATTCTTCTTGTTGAGGCAATCCTTCAATGTTTTGATGAATGGCAAAGATTTCTCAGCATGCCTTGCTAAGAATCTGTTGATCGCCACTAGCCGTCCATTTAAAGCCTGGGCTTCCTTCAACGTTCTTGGGGAAGGCATCCGCGCTATGGCGGCCACCTTTTCTGGATTAGCTTTAAAACCATCCCGGGTGACAACTACCCCCAGAAACTTCCCTTCTTCCACCCCGAAAGAGCATTTCTTGGGGTTGAGTTTGATGTTGTACTCTCTAAGCTTTTGGAAAGTTTCCTCGATGTCTTCTAGCATTTGTTTTTCTTCCCTGCTTTTGATTACAAGATCATCGACGTAGACCTCCAAATTTCGGCCGATTTGTGTTTCGAAAACTTTGTCCATGAGTCTCTGATAGGTAGCTCCGGCATTTCGTAAACCGAAAGGCATCTTTGTGTAACAAAAGATGCCCACATCGGTGTGAAACGTTGTTTTTTCTTCATCTTCTTTGGACATCTTGATCTGATGATACCCTTTGTAAGCGTCTAGGAAACACTTATACCTGTAAGGCACCAGGGAGTCGACCTTGAAATCGATTTCAGGCAGTGGGTATGCGTCTTTGGGACATGTTTTGTTTAAATCTTTGAAATCAATGCACATTCGCCACGTTCCGTCTGGCTTTTTTACCATCACTGGGTTGGATACCCATGTATGGTATTGTGTTTCTCTGAGGATTCCAGCTTCCACCAATTTTCGTACTTCCTTGACAACCGCTGCCTTTCGATCTGGGGCCATACTGCGCTTGCCTTGTGCGACCGGCTTAATGCCTGGGAGCGTTGCTAGCTTATGCTCTGCCTTATCGCGGGGGATTCCTGTCATGTCAGAATGTTCAAAGGCGAAGATATCAACATTTCTTCTTAGCAGTTGCTTCAGGTCATTTTTAATTTCTGGAGAGAGGCTGTCTCCGATCGTGATCGTTTGGTCCGGATGGCGTGTGCTTAGTACCCACCTTTCTGGACCAGTAGCTCTGGTGGGCCCTTGGCGGTATCTTTTGGTGCTTAACACCTCTCCAATCTTGTCACGGAACACTGTTGCAATACCCCGCGGGGTAGGGAACTTCATGAATCCTCGTGCTGTAGAAACTATAGCGTCCAGCTTCCCTAGAGTGAACCTTCCAATAATCACATTGTGGTATGACTCAGCGCGGACCACAAGGAAAGTTAGGAGTATGGTTCTTTCTCCGGGTTCTTGTCCAAATGTGACCGGGAAGGTGATCTGACCAATAGGGTCAACTTTTTCACCTGTGAATTCTTTAATGGGAGCATGCACTGATTCAAGCAGTTTTCTATCTTCCGGTTGCATTCTATTGAAGCAATGCTCATAGATAATGTCTTCTGAGCTCCCGGTGTCGACAAGGATTCGCCTCATGCGGTAATCTCCTACTGCAGCGGATATAATTAGGGCATCAGTTGTGAGGTGTAAGTCCTCCATACGAGGTTCGATAGTCATTGTTGCTAGCATCCAGGGTTCAAGCGTGGAGAAACTTCGTTTTGCCCCTTTTCCCATATCCGCGTGTACCATATTCAATTCCCGCGGCCTCTTACCCGCCGCCTTATCGTTTTCTTCCTTGACGACAGGTGGGCCCTGCTTGATATCTCTTACTAGGTGTGCCAATTTGCCCGCCTTTACAAAATATTCGATTTGTTTTTTTAGCTGAAAACAGTCGTTGGTATCATGACCGCTCCCCTTGTGGTATTCACAGTACTTACTCGTATCTTTGTTGGGATTATCTTTCAACGGCTTTGGAGGGTTGAACTTGAGTTTCTCCGAGGCTAAGATCTCTGCCGGTGTCTTGCTCAGGTTGGGGTAGTCGGATCGAGGTTTCGAGGGCTCGTTCCTCAAATAGGAGTTTCGGTGTCTGTCATACCGCGTGCCGCTTTATCATTCCTTTGGTATCGGTCTCCTTTGCCTTTACCTCTAGATCCCCGGTGCTCCCTCTCTTCCTGGTTTTTTAGAGCTTCCTTTTTCCTGTTAACCGCGTGACTGGCTACCACTGCCTTCTCTTGTATCACATAGACTTTGGCTATTCGAAGTATTTCGTCTATTGTGGGAGGCACGCCATCCCTTCCGTGAAGTGTTCTTACCAACTCATCATCATTTACTCCCTGTAGGAAGGCTCCACATGCCAGGTCATTTGTTACCCCCGGGATTGCCAGACTCTCCTTATTGAACCTGACGATAAAGTTTTCCACCGTTTCATTGTCTCGCCGGCGGATGTGGAGGAGCTCGTTTCTATCCTTCGTATGTCTGCACTGCTGGCTGAACTGTAGGATAAATTTGGATTCTAAATCTTCAAAGCTGTCTATTTCTCCGGTGGGCAGACTATCCCACCAGACTCGGGCCGCGCCTATCAGTGTTTGCACAAACATTTTGCACCATAGGGGCATGGACCAACAGGCTACCTCACCGGCACTTTTGAATAGGTTAAGGTGGTCGTCAGGGTCGCCTAGACCGTCATATTTGGCTACCGTTTGAGGCATCTTGGGTTTTTCCTTGATAGGAGCTTCGGCTATTCTTCTGGTGAACTTAGACCTGAAAGTCGCGTCCACCGGCTTGTATGGTCTGGTAAGTTCGTCTTCTTCTACCTTTATAGGTTGTACCGGAGGGGCGTTACACCCTGAGCAACGTCTGGCATGGGATTGGAACTTCCTCCTGAAGAGAATCGGGGTCTGACCACGTTTCCTCTATCATAAACGGGTTCCGACGTTGGCGGAGTCTGAGTGTAAACTGGTTGTGACGCTGGAAAAGCCCACCAAGGCGGCATATAAGCCGCGTATGGTGATTGAGTGTTGCCCTGCGTGGTTCCCTGAGGTGGGTATGTTGAGCTTCCGTATGGGGGTAAATATCCATATGGGGGTGTGCAACAGTACCCGGGGAAGTATACTTGATTTCCTGGTGTGACGGGAGTGTTCATAATCCCAGCCGGCATGACGACCGGTTGGTGAGGTGGCGTTGACAATGCCGCTGTTAGCGCTGCAGAATACAACGGCGGCATCGAGCTGGTAACCAAAGGTTGATAATATTGGGGCATGCTGGTCTGTGGTATGATGGTGCTGGGGTTTGCCGATGTAATAACAGGCATGGAGCCAAGGCTTGAAAACTGAGAACCAGTGGTTGCCACTGGGGTGAGCATGTTACCACTAGTTATCCCTGATCCCCCCGATTGCAACTGTGAGGGCACGTAAAGAAACGGATCTGCCACCACGGTCCCGAAAGAGACAACGGTGGTGCTGCCAAAACCTGGTGGTGGTCCTTCCGCCTCGAACTCCAGGTCCAGTGACCTGGTAACGGCCGGGGAAAACGGTGCGGTAGTAACAGGGCTTGTTCCCGACACCAGGTTGTTGTTTGTTATTGCTTGATTTGGAGTAACTGCTACGTTCTGATCACTTGCCATGGGGTTCTATCTGACTGTTACCGAATAGGTCCCATGGATGGCGCCAATGAAGAAATACTGACCTAAACGGTAGTATCTGGCTAGGACTTCAATGATCACTGACCCGAACGGTTGGCTGCAAAACAGAAACACCGTTAGGACTCGTTACAGTAATGGGGTTATTCCTGTAACCACCCTCCGGCGTGAGAATAAGTCTCGGTTTTGGGGAGTAAAGGAAAGTATATACGTATAAAGAGTGAGAGGGTGAGAGATTAGATGATTCATACCTTAGATGTTTACCTTTATTTATAGTTTCCTATTAGGGTTTCCCTTAACTTAGGATGGGCTCCGATAAGTTGGGGATTTGCATGATCTTCCCGAAAGGTTAGAGATTTAGTTGTGCCACCTTCCACGCAAAGGTGGAATATTCTAGAATAACCATTTATGAGTATTCGTTTATAATAAAATGGTGGGTATTGACCGGGTCGGATTAACCGATTCGGGTCATACCTCGTCAGTCACATTGACGCTTGACGTTCTGATCTTGCGCATTAAAATTAATTTTTTACGTTCGAAAGAAACCTCCTTTAATTAGGCGGAATTTTTCGACGCTAAAATTTGTTTTAAAAACAACTAAAAAAGTAAATGATTTTTAAGCGCGGATTGGTCTTCAATGTTATTGTTCGGCACTTTGGCTATTAATTTGGACAATTAAAAGTGACGACGGGGTAGTGTACATTGAGTCTAGTTTAATGTCTTTGCGTCATCTTAGTATCGTTTTAGCTTAGTTTAGTAGTAGTTATTAGTTGTTTGGGTTTACTTGCACGTACAAGTGGTTTAAATTCGCCCGTACTCAATCTCCATTCGGGCGAGTTTAACTATCACTTAGCAATTGTAAAAAGTAACCCGTTTGTTTTAGAATCAGCCGCGAATGAAATGCTATACGGCTATTCTATCTTTTTCGAAAAAATTATAAAAATCCAAAAAAATATAAAAAATTCAAAAAAATTATAAAAATTAAAGTTACCAAAAATAGTTTGTTATTACTGACAGTCTGCCTGTTTTGTCTTGATTTTATTTGTTTTGCAGGCATGGCGAGTAGTTCGCGTAAAGGTAAAGGGCGAAAGACAGGAGCGGGTCAGTCGGCACCGCAACAGGATCCACCCCAGCAGGACCCGGTCCCACGGGAAACACCGATCATTCAAATAGCTGCCGATGATCCTAATCTGAGAAAGATCGAGTATCAATCGGGTTATAACTTTATTCCAGATCAGAAAATGCGTAGAGCCAATCACGCGATATTGAAGTTTGAGCCGAGCACAAACGAGTGGAACAAGTATGATAAACTGAAGAGAACGGATTTACTTCAGCATAGGGTGATAGATTGGGGGTGGTTGAGTGAAATAGGCTCGCAGCAGGAAGTGAGGGACCTTTTGGGTCAAAGGTTGATTGATGCGTTGGAATGTATAGGGCCTCAATATGAGGAGCTAGTGCTAGAGTTTCATAGCACTTGGGCGCATAAGGAGGGAAAGTTCGAGCAGGGCACAGCTGTGTCATTTAGCTTAGGTAGGCAGGTGTATGAGATGAATATGGCGCGGTTTGCCATAGTTTCGGGGTTGTATACTGAAGAGGAAGTGAAGAGGCCGAAGTTTGTTACTTGCTTGCGGGGTGCTTATACTAAGCCCAGGGATTATGGTGTTGGTGCAACTGAGTTGAAAGAGTCCTGGAGTACGATTTCTGACCACTCGTTCGTGACTACGAACCTGATCACTTCGGTTCGTAATCCGGTTTATACGTATGTGCTGAAGATCTTATCTACTACACTAATGGGTCGGAAGTCGGGGGAGAACAAAGCGAACTGGATAGAGTTGTTTATCTTGATGTGTAGAGTGCAGAACAGGGAGATGAATCTGGCTATGGTCTTAGCAGATTCTTTTAGTAGAGGTCGTCGAGGAGGTCCTCGAGCTAGTTTGGATATGGGCCCCTATATTTTACGTATTTTGGAGTATTTTGGCTTGCGGGAATCATTCGATTGAAGCACGGAGCATAGGAAAGAAGATTGTTCGGGTCTTATCTCCCAGTTTTCATTATTTTCCTGTTTCGATACTTTTGTGATGAATTCTTGTTTTGAAACTTGTGTCTTGATTTTAAATACTATGTTTTCAGGCTAAACCTTCGTTACTACCTAGGTTAGATGATAGTTTAATGAAGTTTGGAATTTTTAATGGTTTCTATTGTTTTGTTATGGATTGATCTTTGAAGGTAAATAATTCTATAATTTCTGATTTGGTGCATATGCGTATTTAATTGTGATTGTTGATTATTTACTGTTTCACATAAGTTTTGTTGGATGTCTTTCACATAATAAATTTGTGTTGATTATTCATATCTTTACGGGTTTGGGTGAACTTTGGGTAAATTGGCCAATAGCCTTAGAAACAGTAATTAAATTTCAATTAGAATTAAGTATTCTGCTTAACTTGTCGCTGAGAGGATCGAGTTAGTTGGTAGGTCTTGGTGCACTATATAGCTAAGATAGGTTTTGAGAGAAGTCAATCTTAGTTCCCTAATTGCATCTATGTCTATTAAGCCAAGTTAGAATCTAGGATTGCCTTAGATTGTCGCGCTGAGAGGTAGATAGTCATATTAGGGCACTTTTAGAGTCGTTAGAGGACTGAGAGGAAGTCTAACAATCGGTGTTCACAACAGCCTTGTAGGGTTTCCTAGGTTTCTTCCTGAGAAGGGTTGGGAAGTCTTAGCTTGAAATACCTTAGGGTTTAGTACTTCACGATCCCGATTCCATACAACAATAGTACCGTTAGAAATCCATTCATAGTTAAATTGGATTCAAGCCCAGGTAGTCGTTAATCTCATCTGAATCAAACCTTAGTTTTTGTTCGTGTCTTAGTCTAATCTTATTTTAATTTCAATTTTAGGATTTTAATAACCCCCCCCTAAAACACAACAACAGTTAAGTCGTGTCAGTGTCCGTCTAAATAAAGTCTTTAACGTGATTAATTAGAGTCCTTGTGGGTTTGACATCCGGACTTGCTTTCCTTTGCTAGAGTCGACCGGTTCACTTGCCGGTGAGTAGTTTGGTCAAGTTAGAGAGTCTAGATTATTATTACTTGAGTCTAAATTTAGGTTTATTTTTGTTTATTTATTTGAACTACTTATTCCTTGTGGGTTCGACATCCGAATTTCTACATGGGGGGCCCACGACGGCGACTTTTGGTTTGAAAGAGCTGCAGCAAGCGGGGATAGTGTCATGGTAGGAGCCCTACGACTAGGAGCCGATCAGGCAGGGTCCACAGGTGCAGCCGCCACAGGGACATCCAGCTGAGGATGTTATGCTTCAGATTGAGCCTACACATAGGCAGCGGCCACTGTAGAGACACGAGCGGCCAGCACGTCAGTATCCGAGGAGGCAGCCTCCACCTGACCCTGTTACTTTGGAGTCACTCTCTGGCTATGTGGAGCAGAGATTTGACAGGCTGGAGCATTTGATTGAGGCACTTCAGTTGGGTCAGTCGAGGCAGGATGAAGCTCTCGGTTATATGATGACTACTCACAGCATGAGGATCCCAGACTATTTCCAGCCGAGGCAGCAGGAGGGCCCGGCTGGTGCTGGTGCGAGGGTTGAGCAGGATCCTCCATTCCATGTATTTGGAGAGAGCAGTGGTGCAGCTGGGCAGGAGGAGTAGTGTGTGGATAGCATGAGGATGCAGGCAGCTGATTACTATATCTTTTGTTTGTTTATTTTTCTTTTATGGTGTTTTTGATCCTCATTTTTGGTCTGTACTGATATTGATATACTATGAACAGGTTGGTTAGGGAAGGTTGGGTTGGTATATGTTGAACTGATGTTGAAACTGATGAACTACTGATGATTTTGATGATATATATAATATGTTGTGGTAGTTTGTTTGATGATTGATAGGTTGATTTTTAGCCGCTTTCGTTCGCGTGTCCGAGGTTAGAGTTGTTTGCTGAGCGCGTATCGAATTGGAGGGCTTAGGTGGAAATGACTGGCACTTTGACTGTCTCACATATCAGCTAAGTCGTTTCCCTTTTTGTTGTTGTATTTTATTTATTTATTTTGACGTTAGTTCGTTATTTATTTAGTTGGTTAGTTAGTAGTTTAATGGTAGTTTTTAGGTAGTTTGTTGAGTCGTATTTCCATTCTTGCATTAGGGACAATGCAATCTTTAAGTGTGGAGATGGGATACATGTAAATAATCGAGTCTTATATTGAAAAATACAAAAAAAAATATTAGAAAAAAATTCAAAAAAAATTGAAAAATAAGAAAAATGTCCATTGAAATGAGATGTTTGCATATTTAAAACGGAAAATGATAGAAAAGATGAATTTTTGCTTGGGTTAAAATAATAATAATATGAGATTATAATAAATCGAGCTTGCGTCTAGTTAGGGATATGTGGATAGGCCCGGGTTTGGTTTTAAGTCCCTTTGAGCTAATATACCTTAATTGTCGGTCTGCTAGTGGGTTTTCGCCTGGGGGATATGGGAAATTAAAACTGCCGATAATAGTATAAGGGGCACCGTTATAAGTTAAAACTGTTAGAGTTTGTGATCATGCGAAAAAAAATAGAATAAAAAGTGAGCTAGAAACTAAATGAAAGTAGTGCATTCCTATGTAGTCTGGGTTGGGGATAGTGACTTTACAACCGGATTACCGCTAGGGTGTGTGAAATCGACCGTGCAAAGAAAAGAAAAAAAGTACCGAAGCTTAAGTAATCCGAGTTGGGGATAGCGACTCTACAGCCGGATTGCCTCTTGGTTAGGGAAAGCATCGTCTATGCTCATTGAAAGAAAAAAAGAGAAAAGCGAAAAAAAATGGAAAAAGAAAAAAATTGGTTGTAAACTCTCTTGGTTTTGATATAAGACGGTTGGGAATTAGTCCAGTGATCGTTCCTTTAGTCCTATAAGCTTGAGGTGGGAGTAGGTGGACCGTAGATTCTAGTGTGAGGCCCTATGTAGATTGACCGCACTTAAATTAAATTTACATGATAAGGGCTTAGGATTGGATTCGGGTTTAAAGGGACAAGTATATTCGCAATCGCAGCTAACACAAGCTTTGGTTTTAATAAGATATAAATAATTTTTGACCCAAGTGATTATTTGTCTCTGATTCCGTTGCACAATTCTTTTTCGGGGACGAAAAAAAAGTAAGTGAGAGGATATTTGATGTATTGCAAAATACATCCTTTATTCGTGTATAGTTTGTATTATTTCTCGTTATTTTTAGTTTAGTTTTAGTTAGAATTGCGTGCTATTGATTATATTTGCGTTTTCCAGGTCTTGGTACTAAAAGTTGCTGAAAAAGGAGCAAAAACGAGCTACATTGCTGAAACACCAAGTCCCAGAACTATTGGGAAAAAGAGTTAGATTTATTTTGGAGTTTTTGGAAGTTAGAGCTGGAAATTTGAGGCAACTTTCTGTGAAAAAACAGCCGTGGCGTCACGCCACGGCTAAACTAGTCATCCGTCGCGTAGCGCCAACAGTTGAACAAGTAAAATCTGAATTTGCACATGGTGGCATCGCGCCACCATGATGGGCTTTCCCCGTAGCGCGACGCGACGGGCATATCTGGCGAGATTTGTTTGTTACGCATTAGGGTTTGGTATTTAAACGAAGTTAATCATCATTAATTAACAACTTACGAACTCAAGAACCCTAAGGCGATTTTCGAAGCATATTTTACGTATTCGGAGTATTTTGGCTTGCGGGAATCATTCGGTTGAAGGACGGAGCATAGGAAAGAAGATTGTTCGGGTCTAATCTCCCGGTTTTCATTATTTTCTTGTTTCGATACTTTTTTGATGAATTCTTGTTTTGAAACTTGTGTCTTATTTTAAATACTATGTTTTCAGGCTAAACCTCGTTACTACCTAGGTTAGATGATAGTTTAATGAAGTTTGGATTTTTTAACGGTTTCTATTGTTTTGTTATGAATTGATCTTTGAAAGTAAATAATTCTATAATTTCTGATTTGGTGCATATGCGTATTTAATTGTGATTGTTGATTATTTACTGTTTCACATAAGTTTTGGTGGATGTCTTTCACATAATAAATTTGTGTTGATTATTCATATCTTTATGGGTTTGGGTGATCTTTGGGTAAATTGGCCAATAGCCTTAGAAACAGTAATTAAATTTCAATTAGAATTAAGTATTCTGCTTAACTTGTCGCTGAGAGGCTCGAGTTAGTTAGTAGGTCTCGGTGCACTATATAGCTAAGATAGGTTTTGAGAGAAGTCAATCTTAGTTCCCTAATTGCATTTGTGTCTATTAAACCAAGTTAGATTCTAGGATTGCCTTAGATTGTCGCGCTGAGAGGTAGATAGTCGTATTAGGGCACTTTTAGAGTCGTTAGAGGACTGAGAGGAAGTCTAACAATTGGTGTTCACAACAGCCTTGTAGAGTTTTCTAGGTTTCTTCCTGAGATGGGTCGGGAAGTCTTAGCTTGAAATACCTTAGGGTTTAGTACTTCACGATCCCAATTCCATACAACAATAGTACCGTTAGAAATCCATTCATAGTTAAATTGGATTCAAGCCTAGGTAGTCGTTAATCTCATCTGAATCAAACCTTAGTTTTTGTTCGTGTCTTAGTCTAATCTTATTTTAATTTCAATTTTAGGATTTTAGTAACCCCCCCCCCCTAAAACACAACAATAGCTAAGTCGTGTCAGTGTCCGTCTAAATAAAGTCTTTAACGTGATTAATTAGAGTCCTTGTGGGTTCGACATCCGGACTTGCTTTCCTTTGCTAGAGTCGACCGGTTCACTTGCTGGTGAGTAGTTTAGTCAAGTTAGAGAGTCTAGATTATTATTACTTGAGTCTAAATTTAGGTTTATTTTTGTTTATTTATTTGAACTACTTATTCCACATCATGGACTTACCAATTCAGCAGCAGCGGATGTAACAGCAACATCCCCAGCGGGCACAGAAACGCCAACCGTAACAGCGGAAGTAACGGCCCCCGCAGCCATGTACCTCCTCCCGGTGACTCTCACCTGGATCGATTTTTTCGCCTCAGCGGCAGAAACACCACTTCCTCCGCTGGGGGGAGGCTGGGAAATATAAGCAACTGGATCCGCAGGCACAGCGGGCAGCAAAAACTGCTCCAGGTGGATTTTCAGCACATCAGGTTTCTGTTCACCAATCACGCGGTCCGCGGACCTCAAAGCAGCATTCCGAGGAGGATCCACAAACTCAAACAAACTCCACTTACCTATGACATTTACATGAGATTTGTACACATACAGTTAGCAGAATAAATTCTAAGCAAAGGGTCACATACCTTCATCATCCCTTTAAAAGGAGGGATACAATCTGATATCACGCCATAGCAGGCTCATTCCCGCCATCACCAAGGCTCCCTCTGGGATCACCGTGCATTCGGAGGGACATTGACACAATCTCTTAAACAGAGCGTTTTCCACATATGCATCTTTTGGGGGACCATCATCCTTAACCTTATCCTTTGGACCCATTTCCCTCCATTACATTTCCCCCGGGATCACACTGGCGTCAATAAAGAAGAATTTCTTCTTCCAATCCTTATCCCGGGAGCTAGTAGGGATTTCCCTCAAGTAAGATACATCGACGTCTCGCCTATCAAAGGTGAAAAAGGGGGATTTCCACACAAGAACGAAAAAAGCCCTAAAAACGGTGAGTTCAGGGATGTGACCCAGGGCTATACAAGTGAATTCAAACTATCGGAGTTTGACCAGCCCTAGTGGATGCAGTTGGGAAATGTGGATAGGATAATGATCAAGAACCAACTTACAAAACTTGGTGACCGGCAATCAGAAGTTGCAAAATTTGAAAAAATCACTAAACAGAGTGATTTTACCCTTCTTCAACGAAAATGCCGTGTCTGTCTTTGACGGCAGCACCGGCTTCCACTCCGCCCTAATATCGTAATCTTGCATAAGATTGTTGAACGATACAAGCCCCTATTTGACATAAAGGGCATCAGAACTAGTTTGGGCAGAAGAAGAGGATTCGCCGGTTTTAGAAGCCATTTTTAGATTCAAGAAGTTGCAGAAAGTGGTTGTGAACAACGAAGGAAATGAAATACCAAACCCTAATCGGGACACCTATTTATACGGGATGGCAACTTTTCGAATTCGAAAAGGCAAACGGATGGGAACGCGCGTCAAGACAGGGTAGGTACAGTTGTCATCCTAATGATGATTTAACTGTCACATCCTTTCCCATCGCCGCCATTTTTCAAAAAACATAACGGAACCCCACTCAAGAAACTTACACTCAAAGGGGGAATTTTGACTTTTTCCTTTTTTAGTCCGATTTCATGAATTTCACTTCATAACTTCGGACTGGGGGGGACATGACGAGGTATGACCCGGATCGGCTAACCCGACCCGGTCATTACCTATTATTTTATTATGAACATTTAATTACATATGTTTATTCTAGAATGTTCTATTCTGCATGGATAAACCTCGTAGCAGAATCCCCAACCTTTTGGGGAAGATCATGCAAATCCCTAACTTATCGGAGCCCATCATAAGTTAGGGGAAACCCTAATGGTAAACTATAAATAGAGGTAAACATCAAAGGTATGATCATCTTGCTTTCGTTTACTCTCTCTCTCTCTCTCTCTCTACATTCATACTTTCTTTCTCCCAAACCGAGACTTATTCTCACGCCGGATGGTGGTTACAGGAATAACCCCATTCCTGTAACGAGTCCTAACGGTGTTCTGTTTTGCAGTAAGTTGTTCGGATCGCCAAAGAGTAGAAGTCCTAGCCAGAGCTTACCCATAAGGTCAGTGTTTCTTCACTTAATATATACATAAACACGCCCATATATAAAGTTAAACTCGCCAAGATCCGGTAGAGGTCCAGATGATCACAACTTTTTAGTACAATTACATACTTAAAGCCCGAAAATTCAACGAATAACATGATGTCCATCTCAAATAAAAAGCCGAAAAGGGTCCTGAACGATAACTTATAGCATATAATAATGTCTAGATAGATATCAAAGACATGAATCTACTCGCGCACCATGTCAATAACTTCGGACGGGGTAAGTGAGGTATCACCAACTATACCAAGGTCATGACCAGCCCCAGTGTCAAAAGCTGTCGAACCAGTGGCTGTAGGTTCAGGCGGCAAGATTGTTTTCATCACAAGGATTTCTATAATGTTACTTGAAAGAACGTGGACAGAAGCGGTCCACCAGTCCACCAGGCCAGGGATGCAGAAAGAAATAGCCCATGGTTCAGTTGGGCATAGTCCACCAGTCCACTAGGCGGCAAGATTGTTATATATGTAGTTTTCGTATAGAAATTTTTGGGTATATATGTTTTTGACCCCCGGTTCTATAGAAATTTTTGGGTATATACGTTTTCGACCTCCCCGTCATTTGGGTCAAGTTTCGCCACCAGCAGTAGCAGACTATGTCTTCTAAGCCATGAAACTTTGAGCATATCTATTATATACTATTTAATACACTATCAGTTTACAACATGCTCATGTATCGAGTAGTTTTATCTTTTGCTGTAAAGGTTTTTTTTTTGTGTAACTTGGTATTGGTGTTATACCTAAGCATTTCTTGTTAGATTTAAATAATCTCAACTTTCACCAATTGGTCGATAACACTTTCAACTTTTGATTTGTACCACAACACTCCCAACTTTCAACTTATTTTCCTATGACACTCTCAAACTAACTGAATACTAACCCAGTTAGCTAACGTCAGCTGCCACATCACTAATCAAGTAACACATTAGATGTCACACCAACAAACAACCATGTCAGGTGCCACATCAGATGCTACGTCATATCAGTTGACACGTCATCAAAAAGCCATGTCAGACGCCACGTCAGCAGAAACGATCTGAGTTATGTTTCAGTTAGTCCCAGAGGAAAATAAGTTGAAAATCGGGAGTATTGTTGTACAAATCAAAAGTTGATAGTGTAATCGGCCAATTGGTGAAAATTTAGGTTATTAAATTCATTATCGCATTAATATAAAGTAAACAAAATTACATGATTTAAACTTTTTCTTTTTTGTTTATCCCTTTAATATAAACTAAACAAAATTACATGATTTGAAAACTCTTTTTTTCTGTTTAAATTGCAGCACACTTAAACTTAAGTTCGTCCATATTAAAGAGACTTTTATGTCGACAATGTACAATTTGTTACCACACGACATATCGAAAGTTAATTAAACATGTCTTATAGGAAAAGAAACATGTGGCCGGCAAATGCATCTACTAAAAACCTTTGTCTTACGCCTTATATTGTATCATGTACACGGATCGTAAGCTACCTTCGGAACTTAATGTGTGGGATGCGAACAATTACCAAGTGCAATGTATTTAGAATTGTAGATTCTGGAGTTCTATTAGAAAAGAACTATAGAAGTAAACAAGTAAACAGTAAACGAGTTGAGATTGTAGATTCTGGAGTTCTATTAGAAAAGAACTATAGATGAAACAAGTCGAGACACACAGAAAACAATTGAATATTTAATAAATAATAAACGACTCAGACCCGAGTAAAGCTTAAAGATTATAAACATATTAATGGGCTAATCTCGAGCTTGACATTGAGTTCAAAACAAAACAAGCTTAAGCGCAACTCGTTAGTATTACTAACAACTAATCTGAAAGAAACATTAATTCATTCATCTAAAATTAAACCTCAACGATTTGCT
Source organism: Helianthus annuus (assembly GCF_002127325.2). Lineage (NCBI taxonomy): Eukaryota > Viridiplantae > Streptophyta > Magnoliopsida > Asterales > Asteraceae > Helianthus > Helianthus annuus. Next base: position 108,850,805 of record NC_035448.2, read on the forward strand.
TCGCTGCTCTTCGTAAGCAGCAGCATCACGACGAATGGTATCTTGAACCCACAGAGTTGGCGTTGAGATTAGTAACACCGTCTGTTGACCGATCCAAATGCAAGTGAGGCGGCGCTGGATACTGAATGACATGGCTAACGACGAGATTAGTGATGTCTGCAAGAGGAATCCTGTACCTGTCCTTGTCCTTGTTCTTCTTCTTCTTCTCCGCCATGATGAGGTGGTTATTATTATTATGGCTGCTGAAGACGAATGGAGGGAGGTTCTCTTTGTTGTCATGGTTCTTCATTTTAACACCAATGGATTGATGAGATGATTTTAACTCTCCGAACTGCACCGGTATTCCTCAGGTGTACGCGTTGAAATACCCTAGCCAAAGATGTTCAAGAGGCGATAAACTTGCTGGAATGGTTCCAGAAAGCGAGTTTCCTTGTAATATATAGAATACGAAGTAGGGTTTAGGTTTTGATAAGGATCTTGGAAGAGGGAAGTCGGAAAACTATTCAAATTTTCAAATTTTATAAACAACAACGGTAATAGCTATTGTATAATTTATCTTCGATAAAATAAATTAAAATGGGCAAACTTACAATAATATTACTTAAGGGTGAGCGGCAAGGGGATTTGCCGCGCGGGAACACCGCCACCGACCCCCTTTGCAGCTCGGTTTCAATCTTGATCGGTGAAGGGATGCCGCTGCGGTGAAGGGAGGAAGGAGAGAGAGAAGGAGGTGTGTGGTGGGGTCTATGCCATCTCTCAACCAATCACACCATTTTTCTTTTTTTTTTAAAGTTTACTACTTCACTAAGCGTCTAGCCATTGCCAACACTTTTCAGCATAGTTTAAACATTTTTCACTGATGGACGTGACGAACTCTGATTGGTTGATTTTTTAGTTTGCCACTCTTAAGTGTCTAACCACTCCTTATACCCTAAGACCATTGGGTATGGTTTGGTTATTCTCTTTGGAGACCACCCGCCACGTAGGCGCCACATCACCACGGGAGGAGAACCATCCCCTTAGAGACTACCCAAGGGTGTGGAGGACTACCCACTTTTAATAAAAAAAATCAATATATAATTGAAGGAGAGAGAGAGAGAGAGAGAGAGAGAGAGGCATTGGGTGTGGTTCGTCGCTGCCGTCTTACCAACGACGCCGGCGACGTGACGAGGGGGAGGGGGGCGGTATGGGACGCTGAGGACGAGCCGGGACTGGGGGGAGCCGACCCCCATACCGCATGGTCTAAGAGGTAAACTTACAATAATATTAGTTAAGGGAGGAGATATATGCAATTTTAATTTTGGACCGGGTAAATATGCAATTAAAAAGATTTATAAGAGGAAATATGCAATTGCCCCAATATTAAATTACAATGAACTGAGATAAATGAATACGAAAAAATTACAAATCATTAAATACTTATTTATTGTAACAACCCGCACCTTCGTGCGTTGTTACTACTCGACACACTCGTTACGCCTAGCACCGGAGATTCGGATCATAATGAAATCATACCAGTTATATCGCTAAATCGAAGTATAATCGAATAACTACGCATTTTCTATCGCTATTACAAACCTATTTTGCATAACACTCACGATGATGTCGAATAAGGGCCTAATCTACCCTTCTCGACGAGCGTGAGGTGTCAAAATGTAAGTAATCGACGCTAACGAGGGCTATCGGGTGAGTACTATGACTCTAACCGTCATGACGATGATGGCAATACGAGTAAGTAGTGCCCCGGTAGTCATCGTGGCACATCACATCGAAGAACGCACTCGAAGGCACGCGTAATTCGATCATCGCACTGAGAATTGGATACATAAATACGTATATACGGCCCTTTTGTGATTAATAATAATAAATAATTTAATAATTATATAAATATATGAAAATATGGTTCAAACCGTCGAAATCGCACCAAAAACGGGATCAAAAGGCTTCCGAACGGATCAATTCGATCAGGCTAGTCCAATTGGTCAGACCGGCCCAATCAGATAGGCCAGTCCGATCGGATGGACCAGCCGATCGGATGGGCCAGTCCGATCGAATGGGCCAGCCGATCGACTGGGCCAGCCGATCGACTGGGCCAGCCGATCGACTGGGCCAACCGATCGACTGGGCCAGCCGATCGACTGGGCCAACCGATCGACTGGGCCAGCCGATCCAGTCACTGTTTTGCCTTCCTTTCTCCTTCCTTGCCTATAAATACCCCTCCATTCACTCCCAAACACTTGTGTTGCTGCTCCTAACCGACCAAGACGCTCCAGCCCTCAAATCTCTCGATTTCTTCCGATTCTTGTAAGTTTTCAACCCGAATCTTGTACTTTCTTGATCCAAATGCAATCCTTCATCTTTCTATCTTTCAAATCCCAATTTTCAACCGTGAAATCAACGGATTTGGGCTGTTCTAAGGTGATGTCACCACAAAGTTCTTCAAAGGTGATGTCATCCCATGAAGAACAACTCAGATTCGGATGATTTACATACGATTTTTCATGAATCTCAACCAAATCAGTGTTTTCCTATTAAGATGGTCATGGATCTGAGATGTTCTGACTGATTTCATCACAAGTTCTTATGAACTTCAAAGTGTTGACCTCATATCATCAAGAACAACTTAGATCTAGGGCATTTCCTAAGTAAAATCAAGGTTTTTTCATCAGATCTATACATAAAAATGATCGATTTCGGGTTAAACACGGAAAAACCGACAAAAATGACCAAATCTGACGAACGGGGTGATTCCCGGCCGATGAAACAGGTCGGAATTGACGGGATTTCAGTTGTTTAACACCTCATCATAACGTCTCGACCCAAAACGCCGAAGAACGCTCGAAAAATCTTCGAAAACAGCCGAACAGAATGGCCGATCGAGCGGCCCAATCGATCGAGCGGACCAATCGATCGAACAGCCCAATCGATCGACTGGACCAGTCGATCGAGTGGCCCAACCGATCGAGTGGCCCAATCGATCGAACAGGCCAATCGATCGAGTGGCCCATTCGATCGAACAGGCCAATCGATCGAGTGGCCCATTCGATCGAACGGCCCATTCGATTGATCAGGCCCGTCCGATCGATCAGGCCCGTCCGACCGACCAGGCCCACTCGATCGAGTGGCCTGTTCGACTGGGCCAGCCCAATTTCACTATTTTGTCCGATTTTAACCCAATTTCGCCCGATTTCACGCAAATCGATACCGTTTAACGCATAGTAATCTATCACTCACGTAAATTGTCTGAAATCAGGACATTCTCCGGCACCGATTCCGCAAACCTAACCGAATACGCGCTGTGAGTATACTTGACCCCTTTTATCGAATTTTGGGTGTAACATACGTTCCATAAAAACCAAATTTATCAAACGAACGATTTAATTGGACTATTTATCACTTGCGAATAACTGTTTGCATAGATATACGTGATGCTAGTTGCATGTATGCTAGGACTTATACTCGTGACGTCCCACCAAGACTAGTATAGTACTATTTCGCCCGACGGGGTCTAGTTATGCCAGAGTCGAGCATCGAGGACTTAGCTGGTAGTATCAGTTTTGTGAGTATATATGTCGTGTATTACGTTTATGCATGTGGAAATTCGCAGCACTTTTAATCTATCATACTACACATATCAAACCTGTATACTCGCCAATACTTTTGTATTGACAAAGTTTTAACGTATGTTGCAGGTTTAGCCGAAGTTTACATCAAATCAAGCTAGGAAGTCTAGAAACGCATCTAAAATCTAGGTTGTCGGATTTGAATTGTTCGAGAGGACAAGAAATCCGTGATAACTTACGTGATTGTATTGTTTGTTAGTATGGGATGACAAATGTAATAAATATTATCGCAATATAGTTGTTATGGATTCTCTTGAGCAATCTGATTCGCCTAGTGCCGCGCCCCGATGATTCCGCCATCGGTTGGGGTGTGACAGATTGGTATCAGAGCCATAACTATAGGGAATTAGGCAAAGTTTGAGACTCGACCTAGTCCGGGTCGATGTCTTAGAAAATTGACCTAGTCTATAGTCTAAGTACCCACAGGCCGACTCTTACGAACTCGTTAGGGTTTGTTTGGGCCAACTTGCTACTCTCGATCGAATTTGTTGAAAGTTACAACTATTGTGTGAACACCGCATACTATAGCTTCACACAAAGAGCCTTTCCTAAGGCTAGAAGGTTACTTAGCCTTTCCTAAGGCTGACACAATACACATGTTTTCAAAACTACTCGTATAACAAAACCGAGTGATCTAGTCGAGACCAGGTGTGAAAACCAATAACTCTCGATAGGATCACTCACTCAGCGTATTTTTCTAGCACGAGAACTCTTTGTTGAGCTAGGAGTGACATCTACATCTCGACAAAAGGTCTCCATTTCGAAATTCTGGTGGAACTCTCGGATTTATTCGATGAGCACAACCACAAATGGGAACGAAGTTGTTAAGCCAGGGGTGAAACCCATACCTTAATCAACTGTTCCACTCCATAAAATGGTTTACAAAAGCTCTCACCAAGGTCACGACCATAACAACTACTCAGGCTACGCGAAGACTAGAGAGACGAATGTCAGGAGCTGCATCCCAGTGGAAGCATGAGTCCCCTAGGTCAACGCGTATGCCCGAACTTGTTGGTTATAGTCGGGTTACTTGGGTAGTCAACGCCTAAACACCCAAGGCATTCCATCTAAACTATTACGTATATGGTATCAATTACGTCTATGAGTTTTCAAATTTAAGCTTTACGATTTACCGATTTCTCGATTTATCGGAGTTACGAACCTCGAATTACAAAGCGCACAACTTGCACAGCCATCGCAATCTAAAACAAAGACCGAATGATCGCAACAAAACAAACGCCTAAGTACTCGAATTCGCTCACGCTATTTCCCTTACCGCGTCCTCGCGAATTCTGAACCAATATCTATGTGTAACCTACAGCTATACCTATACGTACTATATACAAAACGAATCAATTATGTGAGAGGTTAGGAATCTAGTATTTTCCTATGTGGCTCCTATGTGTTTAAATAATTCTATACCAAGTTTTGATCGAATCAAATCGCATCAAAAGTTCAGAAATCATTATGATCGAATCTCATTCCGAATCCTTCTGTCTAGATGCCTTCCAACAACTCGATCTCGAGACGAGTAGCTAGGAGAAGAGCCCAACGACGCGCCGATAAGAGGATTGCCTCAATTGTGACCAAGGAAGTGGTCAAGCTCATTCCTCAAATTGTCGCGCAAGTGCACTCTCAAAGCCACTCTCGAGCCCCGGAAGACGTCAAGACGGAATCTGCATTCCTCTACAAACACTTCAAAGCCTGTGATCCGATGCCTTTTACGGGTGAAGGAGATGTTTCTCAATTACTCCAGTGGTTCGATGCCATCGAGGTTACCCTTCGTCAGAGTGGGTGCCCCGAGGACCTTCAAACTACTTGCGCCACCGGAGTATTCCAATCACGAGCACTCGATTGGTGGACCGCCGAACGCAACAAACGTGGGATCTCCGCAGCTTACGCCCTCTCATGGGACGAGCTGAAGGAACTCATGAAGGAAGAATATTGCCCTCCTCACGAAGCCCAGAAGCTAGAGAACGAATTTTGGGAAATCAAGCAAACCGAAAGTGACAATGCGTGCTATACAGCAAGGTTCAAACAGCTTAGCATAATCTGCCCAAGTCAAGTCGACACTCCAAAGAAAGCTATCGCGAAGTATATTCGTGGCTTACCAGAGTGTGTGGGTGATTTTGTCGAAGCTGCAAAACCTACTACCATCGAAGAAGCCTACCGTCTAGCCGCAGAGCTCAACAGCAAACGAGTCGTGGACGGATCCTTCTCCAAGAAGCCTGTCACACGAGCTCATCAAGCAATCATCATCAACTCATCCGACGATTCCTTTGGAGAATCGGTCGATGGTTCATCTGACCGCGCCTCGGAGGATTCTTCCAAGAATCGCTCCGACAATGCCTCCGTTATATCGTCAGGCGAATCCGAAGACGACACTGCATCAACTCAAGAAGCCCAACCGAGCCGCAAACGAAGGACCGTGAGCCCAGACTCTTCAACAACTGGACTGCCGCAACCCGAACCTCTCCGATCAGTCCCAGTTCAGTCACAACGCGCTTACAATGGATCTCATCCCCTGTGTTTCACATGCACGTATCATCACCCGCTAGAAGCAAAATGTCGCTATTGCGCAAATTGCAACTGGTATGGGCATTATACGTCGCAGTGCCGTACAGGACCGTGACCTGGAAGGAAGTCATCAGCAACCGCCGTCTCCGCAAGTATCCACAACAACGTTATTTTGATCCTAATGTTGTTGTAATAATCCGACTTATCGCTATCATTTCTGGAACTTATTTCATATATCATCGTGTGTGGATTCTATTTCTCTTACAATCGAGCACTATCTAGACGCTAGCACTGTGTACTATATTATGTATTTTATCCCTATAACACTCTTAGAACGAGGTACGGTATACGTGCAAGGGACAACTAATCACGGGTGCACACGGGATTATCTTGGTCAGTGCACGGAGATCGTAGTGAAGTTCTAATGGTGCCATAACGTTTAAAAGCACGGTCAAGGCCGTGTCAACAAAGTGTGACACCAAAGCACGGGGCATAAGTAGTAGGGGTGACGCGGGGGTACGCTTTACCATACTACCGAAACTTCGTGAAGAAAGTGCCATGTGGAGTTGGACGTTATTAGACCTATTATACTATTATGGTTAATTTGACACTCTACCATCAATCACAAGGCGTAACAAAACTAAACCGCATCACTGCGAGGCTTCTCGTAAGTCCGCGTACACAAATTGCCACATCGATGAACTTAGGTAAGTTCACCCCAAAGAGCAATTGGAGCAACGCGAGACTGGTCGTAAAGTCTAGAACGCAACTTAATCGCAGTTTTGCCGGATCAATCTCGCAATCAAATCATTCGATAAGTGGCTCGAAATCGCAATCGCATCATGTGTTTGTCTAGAAATCTCTAACGCTAGTTGCTGTCAATTGTGTGAACTTCTATCAGCTGGTGTGGATCGTCTATTGTGGATTCGCTAGACGAGTATCGAGAATCACTCGCCGCCTTCCACTCTTAACGCGCCTCGCACCTAATCCACCAACTCGATACTCTTATCATGGTTCGCTATTACTTATCAATGCACGCATTCTACGTGTCATGTTAGCGCACAAGACCTCGCTTCACGAGACGAAACTAACAAGGTTGAAACATGGTGATGTTTTGACCATATTAGTTGACTTTGTGGAAAAAGGCCGTGTGGGCTAGCCTTAGTACTATTCGTGGTGTAATCAGTTCAATCAATCGTCTATCACTCGCAACGCAACAATCGTCTCTATTCAATCTGTTGGAATCTATTGTCTATCGATGTTCGAATGTTACTTGGAAGTCATCGCAGGTGGTGTAATGTTAGGGTGCATGACATTGCTTCACAAGATAAAACTAATATGGAAACATGGTGTTTGTCATATTAGCAAGTCTTGTGGAAACGTGCCATGCGAACTTCGTGTGGAATCAAATCGAAATCTCATTTACCCGAATCAAAATCGTGTCATTCGTTGCCCAACCAAGCATACCATATCAGCGTTGTGCGACCGGACTACTCGCACCCGCTGCCTACGCTTGGTTTGCATCCAACTTATTTCTATTCAAAACTCGGTCTAGCACCTCATCGCTAGGATCAAGGGAATCGAAATTCTATCTGTGTCTTATCGGCACGCATGACACTGCCTCATGAAACAGAGTTAATATGGGTAAAGCATGGTGGATACGCCGCTGGTACTTCCTATATATAAGTGTTTTAACCATATTAACGAACTTTTGTGGGAAGGTGCCACGTGGGGCCCGATGTAAGTTATTTTTCCATAGTATTAAGGAAAACCTATTTTTATAAAATTTTTTACTAAAACCGTTGGACAAATGAAATTCCTTACAACATGGAGAAAACATTGAATCAGTTTGGCTCCGTGCCCAATGAAAATTTCATAAGTCCAATTTTTTTCTTAAAAACCTTTGCAATGACCGACATGAATCTTCCCGAGAACGAGGGTTCAGCAGTCGAGTTCCGCTCGAACCCACGTTGTAGGAAAGTTTTCTTAAAACTTATTTTGCCACCTGATTCTTTTAAAATGTAAAACTCAAAACCTGTTATCAAATAACAAAACCCTCCACATAGCGCTGGTGTGGACATCAAAACGGTCGACACCGCGCCATGAGGAGATTTTTTCTTAATTAACTTCGGAAATTAATCGAGTATTGGTAAGTTTAAAACGCTATAAAATTGCTTTTTGTATGTGTTATCACTTCTAAGTAATCGAATCGTATGCTCTCTCTATTTTCACTCGCCAAATCGTAATCGATCGCTCGTTATCTAGACGCTAATAATCTCTACTCTCAATCGCATCAACCCTTACGACCCTACTATTGGATTAATTTCGGGACGAAATTTCCTAAAGGAGGGGATACTGTAACAACCCGCACCTTCGTGCGTTGTTACTACTCGACACACTCGTTACGCCTAGCACCGGAGATTCGGATCATAATGAAATCATACCAGTTATATCGCTAAATCGAAGTATAATCGAATAACTACGCATTTTCTATCGCTATTACAAACCTATTTTGCATAACACTCACGATGATGTCGAATAAGGGCCTAATCTACCCTTCTCGACGAGCGTGAGGTGTCAAAATGTAAGTAATCGACGCTAACGAGGGCTATCGGGTGAGTACTATGACTCTAACCGTCATGACGATGATGGCAATACGAGTAAGTAGTGCCCCGGTAGTCATCGTGGCACATCACATCGAAGAACGCACTCGAAGGCACGCGTAATTCGATCATCGCACTGAGAATTGGATACATAAATACGTATATACGGCCCTTTTGTGATTAATAATAATAAATAATTTAATAATTATATAAATATATGAAAATATGGTTCAAACCGTCGAAATCGCACCAAAAACGGGATCAAAAGGCTTCCGAACGGATCAATTCGATCAGGCTAGTCCAATTGGTCAGACCGGCCCAATCAGATAGGCCAGTCCGATCGGATGGACCAGCCGATCGGATGGGCCAGTCCGATCGAATGGGCCAGCCGATCGACTGGGCCAGCCGATTGACTGGGCCAGCCGATCGACTGGGCCAACCGATCGACTGGGCCAGCCGATCGACTGGGCCAACCGATCGACTGGGCCAGCCGATCCAGTCACTGTTTTGCCTTCCTTTCTCCTTCCTTGCCTATAAATACCCCTCCATTCACTCCCAAACACTTGTGTTGCTGCTCCTAACCGACCAAGACGCTCCAGCCCTCAAATCTCTCGATTTCTTCCGATTCTTGTAAGTTTTCAACCCGAATCTTGTACTTTCTTGATCCAAATGCAATCCTTCATCTTTCTATCTTTCAAATCCCAATTTTCAACCGTGAAATCAACGGATTTGGGTTGTTCTAAGGTGATGTCACCACAAAGTTCTTCAAAGGTGATGTCATCCCATGAAGAACAACTCAGATTCGGATGATTTACATACGATTTTTCATGAATCTCAACCAAATCAGTGTTTTCCTATTAAGATGGTCATGGATCTGAGATGTTCTGACTGATTTCATCACAAGTTCTTATGAACTTCAAAGTGTTGACCTCATATCATCAAGAACAACTTAGATCTAGGGCATTTCCTAAGTAAAATCAAGGTTTTTTCATCAGATCTATACATAAAAATGATCGATTTCGGGTTAAACACGGAAAAACCGACAAAAACGACCAAATCTGACGAACGGGGTGATTCCCGGCCGATGAAACAGGTCGGAATTGACGGGATTTCAGTTGTTTAACACCTCATCATAACGTCTCGACCCAAAACGCCGAAGAACGCTCGAAAAATCTTCGAAAACAGCCGAACAGAATGGCCGATCGAGCGGCCCAATCGATCGAGCGGACCAATCGATCGAACAGCCCAATCGATCGACTGGACCAGTCGATCGAGTGGCCCAACCGATCGAGTGGCCCAATCGATCGAACAGGCCAATCGATCGAGTGGCCCATTCGATCGAACAGGCCAATCGATCGAGTGGCCCATTCGATCGAACGGCCCATTCGATCGATCAGGCCCGTCCGATCGATCAGGCCTGTCCGACCGACCAGGCCCACTCGATCGAGTGGCCTGTTCGACTGGGCCAGCCCAATTTCACTATTTTGTCCGATTTTAACCCAATTTCGCCCGATTTCACGCAAATCGATACCGTTTAACGCATAGTAATCTATCACTCACGTAAATTGTCTGAAATCAGGACATTCTCCGGCACCGATTCCGCAAACCTAACCGAATACGCGCTGTGAGTATACTTGACCCCTTTTATCGAATTTTGGGTGTAATATACGTTCCATAAAAACCAAATTTATCAAACGAACGATTTAATTGGACTATTTATCACTTGCGAATAACTGTTTGCATAGATATACGTGATGCTAGTTGCATGTATGCTAGGACTTATACTCGTGACGTCCCACCAAGACTAGTATAGTACTATTTCGCCCGACGGGGTCTAGTTATGCCAGAGTCGAGCATCGAGGACTTAGCTGGTAGTATCAGTTTTGTGAGTATATATGTCGTGTATTACGTTTATGCATGTGGAAATTCGCAGCACTTTTAATCTATCATACTACACATATCAAACCTGTATACTCGCCAATACTTTTGTATTGACAAAGTTTTAACGTATGTTGCAGGTTTAGCCGAAGTTTACATCAAATCAAGCTAGGAAGTCTAGAAACGCATCTAAAATCTAGGTTGTCGGATTTGAATTGTTCGAGAGGACAAGAAATCCGTGATAACTTACGTGATTGTATTGTTTGTTAGTATGGGATGACAAATGTAATAAATATTATCGCAATATAGTTGTTATGGATTCTCTTGAGCAATCTGATTCGCCTAGTGCCGCGCCCCGATGATTCCGCCATCGGTTGGGGTGTGACATTTATACACCACATTTGTTATTCTATCGATAAGTATCCATGATATTCTCTTTAAGTTATGCAAGAACACTAATTAGCTTGGCACACACTAAGTTTTGTATCAAACACTCTTAACCTTTTTTTAAGAAATGGTTAGATAACTTATAAAGTGCATTCAATATGACATTGCTTTTATACTCGGTTTTTGTTCAAAAGTTATATAACTATCATTAGGGTTGTAAACGAACTGAATGAACACGAACAAGGCTTTGTTCGTGTTTGTTCGTTAAGGAAATAAATGTGTTCACGAACGGTTCATGAACAGTTACCGAACGAGATTTTATGTTCGTGTTCGTTCATTAAGGAAATGAGCGTGTTCACGAACGGTTCACGAACACAAATAAATTTGACAAATGTGACGAAGAATAAAGGTGGATGGCCCAGAGAGTAGCACTAGAACTTGAATTCCTTATTGTGGAACGGAGGTCGATCGTATTAGTCAATGTAAATAATAAGAAATGAAAGGGAAATGGTGCATAAACAAGGTGAAAAGGGTTTTCCAAGTTTAATTCTTAGGGTAGTAAAATAAATATAAGTTTAATAATATAAAAAGTATAGATAAAATATATGAAAGTACAAAAATCTTTCATTAAAACACAAACATGCGAACATAAACGAACGCAAATGAACAAATGTTCACGAACACCTTACCGAACGTTCACGAACACAATTGAACGAACTAGACCTTTGTTCATGTTCGTTCATTTAACTAATTGAACGAAATTCCTTGTTCGTGTTCGTTCGTTTATTAGACGAACGAACATAAACGAACTTCCCGCCAAACAGTTCACGAACTGTTCGCTGAACGTTCAGTTCGTTTACAACCCTAACTACTATATAACATAATTTTAGTACTCAAATTTCACACTAAATATTTAAAATAAAAATTAATAACTTTCAACAGAAAGTATTTAATGCTCAACATATATTTACCAAACATGGCCCATTTAACCACATATTTTTCTATCCATAACACATGCATGCCATCAATAACTTATAGACTGATAAATATAAAATTTGGGGAGACATGTTTTGACGTGTTTGTTGTTGCCCAACCCACGTACCATCAATAAGACTATCTCCATGCTACGTATATCCATAGACGTCCTTAGCTGGCACGCCATGTGCCACGTTATATCCTTACAAACCCTATAAATATTCTTAGCTTTCTTAATTTCCACCACATTATTTACCTACTACACACAATATTAAAATAAAACATTTTGTTCTTTTACTTTAGGCCCACTCGCTTACATAAACAAAGGCTTTGTGGAAGGGCTTAGATGTTAAGGGCATCTATGGACAAAATCTCACAATGCTAAGGGCTTGTAAGGACCTTCAAGGGCATCCCTCCAATGAATGCATCGGAAATACTCTAAATCAACTATAAATGAGTATTCTGATTAGATTCCAATGAAAAAAAATCCGTTGAGACGGACAATAATGTTCACTATAATATTTTCCAATATACAAATCCCTCTTAAAGATTTAACACATGTCTAAATTATTTTCGGGCATTTTTCGTGTGCAATACATCCTATAAACAACAACAATTCTATCGTGCATGTATCCTTTTAGAAACACCTACTTGACCCGCTTGTACCCTCTTTTTATAACAACTTTCACTATGTTCCTTGCGAGTGGACTCACCCCTTTCTTTCCCTGTCATCATCATTGTCATCACACTCGATAAATCCCACCAATAGCAAAGCTAAGGTAGGGTCTGAGGAGGGTAAGATGTAGACAACCTTATCTCTACCCTGTAGGAATAGAGAGGCTGCTTCCAATGAGACCCCCTGCTCAATAGTAGTTTTGTATCAAGCTTTGGACATGAGGCACATAACACTCAGCAATCAGGACAAAGGCCTTGTCTTTCGGCTAGCAACGCCACCACATGATGCATGATTAGTCATCCACCGCTAAGCCGCTTTTAACGTTATTTTCACGAAGTTAGTAAAATAACGTTAAAATTAGTGCAGTTTATCCACAATATCTACAATCCCTCCCCTATTGATGTTCCCTACCAATTAACAAACCCAAACGTCATATTTGGGTGATTAATATTAGCTTAATGTATAATTGTCAACACAATATATATATATATATATATATATATATATATATATATAGGGTAAGGATAGTGTAAAAAAGGCCTAAAGTGTGAGAAGTGTGAGAAGTGTATTATAACACTATATATAATACTATATAACACCATGTAAACACCGTATAACAATATGTAACACCATATAATACCATATAACACTATGTAACACTTTATAACATTATATAACAAATATAACACTATACATCTATCATAGACATGCTATCAGACAACCTATAGTGTTATATTTGTTATATAATGATATATAGTGTTACATAGTGTTATATGGTATTATATGGTGTTACACATTGTTATACGGTGTTTATATGGTGTTATATAGTATTATATATAGTGTTATAATTCACTTCTCACACTTTTAACACTTTTTACAGGATCCCCTACCTATATATATATATATATAACAATACATGAATATAATAATTTATTGACTAAATTACAAAAATCGTTCTATATGTTAACACTATATTTCAAATTATGTCCTTCGTTTTCAAAAAGTACACAAAAGGTACTCGATGTTTGCAAACCACTGCCACCCTCCGCAACTGAACATCAGCGCCACCGCCAACGCCGCCGCCATCCACCGCCACCGAACACCGACGCCACCACCACCACCACTGCCAACACAACCCACCACCGCAACCACCCTCCGTCACCGAACACCGACGACATCACCGACCACCGCCACCACCACCGCGCCACCACCACCGCGCCACCACCCACCGTTGCCGCTACCCACCGCCACCAAACATCAGTGTCACCGACACCACAATCCGCCACCACCGTTACCGACCACCGCCTCCGCCGCCACCCACCACCACCATCGACTACCGGCAGTACCCACAACTGCCACCCATTGCCGATTTTATTCTTCTTCTTTTCCTGGCTACCAAACACTATAAGGTAATGAATTATTCCACTCCCACATGGTTAACAAACAAGATCATGGAATGGAATGATCCATTTCATTCCTTTGTCCATTCAATTACCTCGATCATTCCATTATGTCATTCATTCCATTACCCCATGCCAAACAGACACTAAGTGTTGAACCAGTAAAAGGTCTGAACTATTAAGAGGCAGTATAATGCGTAATCGTTCAAAGGCAAATACATGACCAATTCAGATTAGAGGTCTTAACCATTCGGACACAGTATAATGTTTAACCATTCAGAGGCAAATGTCTGAACCATTCAGACATCTGCTAGCGAAACAAACAGTCTGAACCATTAAGTACTGAACCAATAAGAGGTCTGAACCATTAAGAACTAAACAAACAGCCCCAAAAGCTATATAATTTTCTTGTACTAACAAAAATGAAGCACATAGCATACTAATTGTACAAAAGTTAAGGATTGGTGAAATGTTTTACTTAATTAGTCACTTAATTAGAGACTTAAAAACTATAATAAAATTAATTAAATGTCATCAAGAAGCTATACTCAAGAGTTTCTCTTTTGTTCACCATATGAAGAATCTAATTAATATTTATAATTTCACTAAATTATAAATTGACTAAATATCTATTCACCAAATTTCCAACACTTCAAACATTTTGACATTAAGTTTTAATTTTATGCAATAATATAAGTTAACAACTACATTAATTGTCATTCATTATTAGCAGGCATTTGTTAAACAACTATATACATGAGATGAAAACTTAAATAGGATACAACCCAATCACCATCACCCTCTATTCGTTTCCAACAAAATTTTGGAAGTCTCTATCAAGTACATCACAGATTGTCATCATAAGAAAATCCAAGTACATATCATTGCATCATTAGAGCGACCCGGGACATTGGATCTTACAAAGATAAGCACTTTGCGTTCACGTTATCTTACACGTTATGTAAGCGAGTGATTATAAAGATTAGTGTTAGGCTTAGTATGAAGCATGTAACAAAATATAACCAAAGGTCGTTTCAATATCCACCAAATACATAACACAATTCTGAATACAATCATCATGACATAGACAAATCATTTCCAACAAGAATCATCGTTTGACCATTCAGGATCAGACTCATACTCGCCTTCATACGAATCATGAAACCACTAGCTGCCACTATCATATTCCGGCATGTCATAGTCCCAAGCCTTTTTTAACACCTCACTGTCAATTTCCAACTCCTGATTGTTTAGATACTCCCTGTAACACCCCGTGTTACCGAATGTCAAAGTCAGAGTCAAAGTCAAGATTGACTTCTTTGACTATAGTTAGTCTATTCTATGTTGGTGTTTCTGCTAGTCGTATTATGTGGAGTAAGTGTTATTAATCAAAGTAATCGAATGTTTATCGACGTGAAACGACTTGCGACTGTGAATAATAGGAAGTAACAATGCGATAAAGTCAATCAATCAATAATCAAGCTAATCGAATCATCAGCGAACTCGAAACTCGAATTACGCGAATTCTGGTGTTAGTATACGTGTGTGTGCCTTATGTGTTACTTGTGCATGTTTACTTTATGTGATGTGTGGTAATCAATCGAAATTCGAATCGAAACTCGGAACTCAATCGAACTCAATCGAAATCGAATTATGATAAATGTTGGCGAAAATATAGTGTGAAATATAGATGCTTGTATGTAGATATAGTGGTTGGGACTAAAAGTAATTTGAATAGGAAACTCTATCGTATTCGTATCATCTTCAATCGAAATCGAAATATCAGAAATCGTCGCACCGAACGCTCGAAACAGGATGTTGATCGATCAGGCTCCTAGCCGATCGAATAGCCCAGCCGATCGGACGGACTTTCCGATCGAGCAGGCTGTCCGATCGGGATGCCTGGCTGATCGGCCAGCACTATCCTTTTTGGGAAGCCTATAAATAGCCCTGTCATTGTCATTCTTTCCACTTTTGGAAACTCTCTGACCGACCAGCTCGTGCTCTTCACTATTTCCTCGGATTTCTCGCAATCCCGGTAAGATTTCATCCTAAATCTTGTACTTTCTTGATCTATACACACTCCTACACCTTTCTATCTTTCAAATCTTAACTTTTAACCGTGAAATCATCAAGATTCAAGCATTCTAGGATGATGTCATCATGGTGTTCTTGAAGAACTTCATGTTTTGGCCTCAATCCACCAAGAATAGCTTGGATCTGACCAATTTCCACATAAACAAACAAAGATCTACCACAGATCTAAACATATTCATGGTGGAAAAGACTGAAAGATGGATTTTCCAACTTTCTTTCAACTCCTTTACACTCAATGCCTTCAAACCGGTAGAAACGGAGCTTGAACCCACTCACTAATCACTCTAGTAGTTGTGCGGTTCGAGATTCAGGATTCTATCCACGAGGTTCACCGATTTCGGGTTAAACGTCAAACTACCGTTCCGAACAGTTCACCAGCCGGACTTGGGTGATTCCTGTCCGAGCAGGGGAAACAATTAAGAACGAAGGTTCCATGGTTCAGCTCGTTGTCAAATTACCTCGATATAACGTCAAGAAATCAGAACAACCAAGTGTTAGACGAACAGGCCGACCAGGTCAGGATGCTGACCGATCGGACAGGCTGTTCGTTCTCAAACGAACAGCCCAACCGATCGGACATGTCAGCCGATCGACCAGGCCAGTCGATCGGCTAGCACATGGTCCCACACTTTAACAATTTCATGAAGGCTAGTATTGAACGAAGTGTTGTTCGATCGAACTACGGTTTGATTTGAATTACTCTTCGGATCATGAGATACTATGCTTCAACACTTAATCGATTTTCAACTCGTTCGACGTATTGGAGTGCCACCCGAACGAACATGCCGTCCGATCAGGTGACATCCTGCAGAGGACTTATTACTGAAGTACCTAACCGATCAGGTAAGCTGGCCGATTGAACGGCCCGTTCGATCGATCGACCTGAAAGGTAAGGACACTTCAATGTTCTCGAATACTATAACGAAAACTTCAAAAGGACAAACCATCATACACAAACACATTCTACACAAAGGAAGAAACAATCCACTCGAACAGCCCAACCGATCGAGCCCACCGGCCGACCGAACAGGCTGTCCGAACGGACTGTCAAACCGAACGAACAACCCGTCCGCTCGAACCTACCGTTCGATCGACCAGGATGTTCGACCCATCAACACTCGTATTCATTTTACGCGTTGCTTATCGTTATGCTATCGAACTATTCAGGCTAACCCTACTCTCAAGTGATCCCTTCAATCCATCAATCACTGTGAGTATACTCGATCCCTTTTTGCTTTTAGCACTTTTGGGTGTTACATACGTTACTTATACGAAATCACATCGAACACAATACTCAATCATTTCAAACGCTAACCGTTACCGCATGTATCGTGACTAAATGAATGCTTGTTGTTATGTTTACACGTGGAATGCTGTCTACCTGCCTTAACGACGATAGTACTATAGTTTGGACTCAGCACCCGTTCGCGTGGGGGTTGTTAAGGACAATTACTTGCATGGATTACGGTGGTAATCATGTATTGCGAACTGCCTCGGGCAGTCAACCCGCAGTCATTGGTATCGATAGATCTATGTCGATAATTAACATGCTTCGTTTTCCTCTGTGTACGTGCTGGTTATGCGTAAACTATTTCGAACTCTATTATGCTACTATCAAACTTGTATGCTCACCTTTACATTTCATGTATTGACTTTATTTTAACGTATGTGGCAGGCAATTAGGATGCTTATCTACTAGGAAGGCGAGCTTAGAATAAGCGTCTAGAGCATAGTTGTCTGTAGATCTTGCAGATCGAGTCTCTAGAAGCATTTGAACAATTTTTATATTCAAAATCTGAGTTGTCGGAACAGAATATTTGACTTGATGTTATCTGTAATAATTTGTTTGCTATTTGAGGTACGGTATGGGGCGTATTATATAAATTGAATAGTGATAATAATTGTTATAGAAACTTCTGGACAATCTGTTTCGCTCAGTGCCATGCCCTGATGATTCCGCCATCGGTTGGGGTGTGACAGATTGGTATCAGAGCCATAACTATAGGGAATTAGGCTAGACACGACCTAGTCCGGGTCGCTGTCTTAGAGACCTAGACTATAGTTAGGAACCAACAGACCAAGCGTATGTGCTAAAACCTGCTATTCTTCGCCTATCACTGCACTCGAATTTTCAAATAGAGCCAAGCAATTTAGTCGAGGTTAGGTGTGAAAACCGCAAACTCTCGACTAAGTTACTTTCTCGGTATTGTTTTACCAATTTATCAAAGAGTTTCTTCATTACTTTTTCAATAACGAACGAGGAGAATTATACCAAAACAGGAGTGAAATCCATATTTTGATGAATAATCTCCTCAATTTCACTAAAACAAGGAAGAAATTGCTAAGCCAGGGGTGAAACCCAAACCTTGGCAACTTATTCCAACTTTTACTCATCTCACCAAAGCCTCGACGGACTCCAATGACCTGAACTCACGAGTATGACCTAGGGAATACGCGCTGAATGCCCAAGAATCGAGGAGGAAGCACGATCCCGAAAGCGGAAATGTGACGACAAGTCTATTAAGAATAGTCGAATCGCTTTGGGTAGTCGATGTCTAGTAGCCGCAGATGATCTAATTCTCGATTTTTGTATTTCTGAGTCGGCAGTTGTCACTCTGACGATTCGTCGATTTTATGTGTTTTATGTGTAATTACCTATTTATGTGTTTATGTTTTTGGAGGATTATTCGATTTTTGCTATCACTTCGATCGACACACACGACTCGCATTTGCTCTTCTATCTCAACACGCTAACAAGTCACTACAAATCTAAACGACATCATGCTACGATATACGTTTATACTATACTCGACTTGTTATACGATTATACAATACTACTCGGCATGTTATACGCGATCGCTATACGCGAACGATATGCGAACTTGAATGATAGGTTTCTGTATTCTGACTGCCTCCGTGATTAAATAGGAATGTGCTTCTATGTTTATGTGTCTCTGTGCTCTACGTGCTTATGTGCTTTTGTGACTACGTGAATCTGTGACTATGTGTTTATGAGATACATGTTTCGACGTGTTCCTGAGCTTTAGTAAGTAGTAGACGTGTGAGGTGAGATTCGATTTTGATGTGTCTGAGACCTACGACGATGTCTGTTGCAGACCACGTCGTCATCCGGACACCGAACCCCGCTTACCCGCCAAGAAAAGAGAGACAGACGTCTTGCTGCTATCATCGCCAAGCAAGTGGCAAAAGCTGTGAGCGATGTCTATGACAACGTCAGCAAATCCTCTGAGGAGTCGAGAACCGAAGCTCCTAAAGATGCTAACAAGACTGTTTTTAGCTTCAAACAGTTCAAGGCATGCGGACCAAAAGAATTCACCGGAGAAGATGGCCCAACTGCTATGTTTTTCGATTCTATCGAAGTCACTCTGCGCCAAAGCGGCTGTCCTACAAATCTCCGTACCCTAAATGCGACCGGCGTTTTCCAGTCCCGAGCTCTAGACTGGTGGACGGCCGAACGAAACAAACGCGGGAATGATGCAGCTTATGAGCTGACTTCGGAAGAGCTGAAAGCCATCATGATGGACGAATTCTGCCATCCCCATGAACGCCAAAAGCTGGAGGACGAGTTTTGGAACATCAAGCAGAAGGACGGAGACAACGCTGCCTTGACCGCTCGTTTCAAGCAGCTTAGCATAATCTGTCCCGACCAAGTCAAGACGCAAGACATGGCCATCAAGAAGTACATTCGAGCTCTACCCGATTGTGTTGCCGATTTTGTTCACACCGCGAAAACCTCATCAATTGAGGAGACTTATTTGCTTGCCGCCGAGATCAATGACAAGCGAGTAAAAGCTGGTTTCTGGGATAAGCCCTCCAAGTCTCTGCATCAGGCCACCACTGCATCGATCGCCGACACCACCACTGCTCAACCATCCAAGTCATCACGCCGTAAGAAGAAGCACAACAACAACAGCTCCAGCAACAAGAACTGTGTTGTCACTACCACTGCTGCTCCTCTGCAAGCCGTACCGGCTCAGCAGCAGTCTCATCATCGACCAGCACTAGTTACTCAAGCACCACCAGCAAAGCGTGCTTACACATGTCCCCACCCGCTCTGCCGACATGCTCATATCATCATCCGGTGGGACTCGCCTGTCGTTTCTGCGCCCATTGCAACCTTTACGGCCATTTTACTGCCAATTGTCGCTATGGTCCTCGTCAAGCCCCAGTTCAAGCCACTGCTCATCAAGCTCTACTTCCAGCCCCGCAAGGCCAACACACAGCTCAAGCACCCACGATCAACGCTCGAGTCTGCTTTGCATGTGGTGACCCTAACCACTTTGCAAACATGTGCCCAAACAGGGTTGTGAAGCAAGAACCCCAGCAGCAGCAGCAGCCTCAACAGCAGCAACAAGCAGCACGCGCCAGAACCTTCAACATCAATGCTCGTCAAGCCCAGGCTGACAACAACGTGGTTAATGGTACGTTCCTTGTGAATGGTATTTATGCATCATGTTTGTTTGATACTGGAGCCGATAACAGCTTTGTGTCATTTGAATTCGAGAAGCTCCTTAGTCGTAAGCGTTCTTATCTCCCCTCGTCATTCAAAGTTGAAGTCGCTACTGGAAGAACTGTTGCCGTTAATTCTGTTCTTCGTGATTGTACTCTCGAGCTCAAAAATCACGTCTTCCCAATCGACCTTATCCCGATGCAGCTCGGAAGTTTTGACATCATAGTAGGCATGGACTTTCTACGCGAAAACTATGCTGAAGTTGTGTGCTTCGACAAAATGATTCGATTCTCGCTCGCGAATGGTGATTTATTATGTGTGTACGGTGAAACTGCTTCGAAAGGTCTCAAGCTCATGTCGTGTGTCCAAGCTAGCAAGTATCTCCGCAAGGAATACAGAGCTTTCTTGGCTAACATCGTAGTAGCGGAGAAGGAAAAGAAAAGGAAGACATAAATCAGAGAAGTTCCAGTGGTCCGTGAATTCCCTCAGGTGTTCCCTGATGATCTTCCCGGATTACCGCCCAGTCGTGATATCGACTTCCGCATCGACCTCATTCCCGGAGCTAACCCCGTAGCCAAAGCTCCTTATCGACTCGCTCCATCCGAAATGCGGGAACTCTTGAACCAACTCCAGGAATTACTTGAAAAAGGCTTTATTCGCCCGAGCACCTCTCCATGGGGCGCGCCAGTCCTTTTCGTCAAAAAGAAGGGTGGTTCGTTCAGGATGTGCATCGACTATCTGGAGTTGAATAAGTTAACCATCAAGAACTGATACCCTCTACCTCGAATCGATGACCTATTTGATCAGCTACAAGGTGCTAAGTGTTTCTCGAAGATCGATCTACGTTCAGGCTATCACCAATTGCGCATTCAAGAGGAAGATATACCCAAAACCGCTTTTCGCACTCGATACGGCCGCTATGAGTTCGTTGTTATGCCTTTTGGTTTAACCAACGCACCCGCGGTTTTCATGGATCTGATGAATCGCGTGTGTAAGCCTTATCTTGACCGTTTCGTCATCGTATTCATCGACGATGTCTTGCTTTATTCCAAGTCGAAATCCGAACACGCGCAACATCTACGTTTGGTTCTCGAGCTACTCCAGGGGAATCAACTCTATGCCAAGTTCTCCAAGTGCGAATTCTGGCTGGAGGAGATTCAGTTTCTTGGTCACATTGTTAATAGTCAAGGTATTCATGTCGATCCCGCGAAGATTGAAGCAGTTAAGAGCTGGGTTACGCCTAAGAACCCGTCTGAAGTCCGTTCTTTTCTCGGACTAGCAGGCTATTATCAACGATTTATCGAAGGATTCTCTAAAATCGTGGTGTCGCTTACCGCCCTTACTCATAAAGACAAGCCTTTTGTTTGGGGAACTGAACAAGAGTCTGCCTTTCAAACCCTCAAGCATATGCTTTGCAATGCTCCTGTTCTCACGTTGCCCGACGGAAACAACGATTTCATTGTCTATTGTGATGCTTCCAACCTTGGTCTTGGTTGCGTTCTCATGCAGCGGGACAAGGTTATAGCTTACGCATCTCGTCAGCTCAAAATCCACGAGAAGAACTATACAACCCATGATCTCGAGCTAGGCGCAGTTGTTTTTGCATTGAAGATTTGGCGACACTACCTGTATGGTACCAAGTGTACGATCTTCACCGATCACAGGAGTTTACAGCACATCTTTAATCAGAAAGAACTTAACATGCGTCAACGCCGATGGGTAGAACTTCTTAACGATTACGACTGTGAGATTCGTTATCACCCAGGCAAGGCAAATGTTGTTGCCGACGCGCTCAGCAGACGGAGTTATTTGCTCAGTATTCGCAATACTCAAGCCCAGCATGACCTCGAAACCCTCATCCGCAAAGCCCAACATGCTTGCTTTAATGAACGCACCTTGAAGAAAGAGAGGATTTATAACGATGGAGCTCAGCTTGTAAGCAAATCAAATGGGATCTTCTATTATCTAGACCGAATTTGGATCCCTAAGCGGACCGAATTACGAAAGATTTTAATGGATGAAGCCCATAAATCTCGGTATTCTATTCATCCCGGTGCCGACAAAATATACCAGGATCTTCGTTACAAGTACTGGTGGTCGGGAATGAAAAGGGATATCGCTCTCTATGTCGGAAGATGCCTGACTTGTGCTAGGGTCAAGGCTGAACATCAAAGGCCCTCTGGCTTACTCGAACAATCACCAATCCCTATATGAAAGTGGGAGAGTATAGCTATGGATTTCATAACCAAGCTTCCACCCACGTCATCAGGTCACGACAGCATTTGGGTTGTAGTTGATCGTTTGACCAAATCCGCCCACTTTTTGCCAATACGGGAAGACTACAAGGTAGAACGACTAGCCCAAATCTACACCGACGAGATCATTTGTAATCATGGTACGCCTCGCGACATCATCTCTGACCGTGATGCTCGGTTTACCTCGCGATTATGGGAAACGTTTCAAGCAGCTCTTGGTACAAGGCTTAACTTAAGTACCGCATTCCATCCTCAAACCGACGGATAGACTGAGAGAACGATCCGTACTCTTGAGGACATGCTCTGTGCGTGTGTCATCGACTTCGATGGTAGTTGGAACAAATACCTGTCGTTAGTCGAATTCTCGTACTACAACAGTTATCATACCAGCATCCAAATGGCACCATTCGAGGCCCTATATGGAAGAAGATGTCGATCGCCTATTGTATGGCACAAGATCGGTCACTCGCAATTAACCAGTCCGGAGCTATTACAAGAAACGACTGGCAAAGTCCTCCGGATTCGAGACAACTTGTCGAAGGCCCGGGATAGACAGAAAAGTTACGCCGATAGAAGACGCAAGCCCCTTGAATTTGACGTTGGCGACTACGTACGCCTAAAGGTATCACCTTGGAAGGGTGTGGTCAGATTCGGCAAGAAAGGGAAACTAGCGCCTCGATATTTTGGACCTTTTAAGATTCTGGAAAGGATCGGAAAAGTCGCCTACTGTAGGATCGTGTTCGTGACCCAAACGAGTCAATCAGAAGAGGTCTTTTCTGTTTCAGAGGCGGAAACTAAGAAACGGACTTGAAAAAAAAAGTTTGTTTCACTTAATATTGCCTTGTATATTGATGAATAACAGTTTACACTCGAACGGCACTTCGGCAGCACCTCGGTACCGGAAAACAAGATTGATACAACTGATTACGCTTGAAGACTATATATAGGGGATGGGGTTCCGCTTGAAAGGTATATATGCCGGTTCAAGCGGAATCACAAACTTTGTGATTTCGCTTGAAAGAGCACGTATCTCTTTCAAGCGGAATCAGGTGTTCAAGCGGAATCAGATGAATAACAACCTAAAACATCCTATTTTCTCGTACAACACGCCCTGATCTAATAATCCTAATACTAGACTCGATACAAGACGAAGTCGACAAATGTATGCACCAACAGACTCCCCCTCAGATGTTGACGAGTCTTCAGTGTCGAGTCTTCAACGTCTTCAGTCTTTATCAGTCTTTGGACTTTACTCTTTCAATCAGCACCAATCTAACTTCCAAGATCTGAGTCTGGCTCTTGAGCTTTCTAATTCTCTTGATCAGATCTCTTGATTCCTTAAGATTAACAGCATCATTTTCTTCATGATCAGAAATTGACTCTTTGTCATTCAGACTCCCCCTTAACTTGTGCTGGGATCGTAGTCTGGCTATTTTTAGATCACATACTCACAGGTTCAAGTATCTCAATCTGGCTCACCTGCATATACTCTACCCAAAACATAAGTTTCATCAAAGATAAGATACAATAAAGATAGAGACCCTGCTAATCACTTATAGACACAATCTGAATAAAAGATTTATCATGTAGACTCCAATGAACCACTTGTATGAATATCATTTTCTTCCTAAAAACACTCACTCCCAAATCTGTTCGTCATGTTTAGCACTCGGAATTTTGAAAATCAGCGTTTCAACATCAGTTGTCTAAAATCTTTTTGAATTTTTCAAAATTTATGCTAAAACACACCGAAAATCTTTTTGGATTTTTGAAATAACAGAAATGAAATGCAATACAGAAATATTTACATACAATATTTTTTGTGAGTTTGTGTAAGAGGATCATATCAGATTTTGAGACAAATCACAAACACCGTTAAGCTTTAAGCATTTTAAGTTCTAAACGATTCACCTAGATTGTCAGTATATTGGTCCACTTAAATTTTCACACAAAGTTCAACTGTTTCGAGATACGAGATTAATGTTTTAAGCACTTAAACTTATTCGCGTGTCCCATGTAACGCCCGGCTCTTTTGTACCTTCCATTTATAGAAAGTTTTGTTCGTGTTTCTATTTTTGGAAACTTTGTATTCTTGTAATCGTCCCCTTCTTTGTAATCATTGTCAAACCAAGACTTGGATCATTAATGAAGCTTGTATTTTGTTACATTTATGTTATACACATTCTATGTATGCTCGTATGTTCGACTTCGTGAATCAATCGATGTTTAATCGTTATTCTTGGAAACTATGTGCGAAACTTGTAATTAATCTAAACTTATGCACGGAACGTATTTTGAACAAGAACGACACTTGATTTGATACTTATACGCTTGATTATACTTGGTTTATACTCCTCATACTTAATCACATCTTAAACTATGCCTTTATGGCAAATATGGCCCTTAAAATACCTTAAACGCATCAAACACACAACTTCAGGGGCCAAATTGTAAAAAAATGAAACTTATCCGGAACCACAAAGGGCTCGCGGCCCGCGTGGACTTAGCCTGATACCTCAGGCGGGCCGCCTGGACCCCCAGGTCTGCAGAAAGTTGGACAGTCGCGACCAGCTTCGTTTTTGGGCGGGATTCCTTGGTTTAAACCGAGTTTTAGCACTAGTTAACCCCTCAAATCAACCCTAATCACTTCCGTATAAGTACCCAAGTTCTTCCAAGCACTTGGACACTTTCAACACACTCAAATCTCTCAAAAACACTCTCAAGTTCCAGCAAGAATCTGCATTTTCGGACAGATTCACACTCTTGCACTAAACTTGGTATAACTTGCTCATTTCTTAACGAAATTACTTGATTCTTCTTCCTACTTGCTTGGTTAATCATGGAGTTTGATTCCTTGACTTCTCCTTGGAGAAATCCGACCTGGAATTGCTCTGAAATTGACCAAAAACTTTCTGTTTTGTTACATACTTGTTTAAACTTCATCCAACTTGTGTTTAACACATCTCACACCAATGTCCTAATGCTTACAACCCCTCTTATGGTTAGTTAAGCTTAAAAACATGGTTGAGACACTTAAATCAGAGGATTAAACCTCATAAACTTTCTGTTTTGTTAGGGTATTTAACCCACAAGTCATGTCAAGCTTAGACTTTGATGAATGAGTGATTGTGGAACAACTTGGGTTGTTCCAACATAAAATCCTCACATGATTTGATGATTTCTTTTAGTTTAGATTATTTACATACTTGTATTAGTCCTAGTTCTTGACCCTCCTTGGTTGTCTTTACATCAAGTGAAGTGGTGAACATTCAAGGGGTCCCTAAATGGAAGTATGTTCTTCCTACCCATACATGACATTCATGAATAACTCGAGGTGCCAAAACGAAGATCTTAATCTTCTACCTCCTACTTGAATGATTGAACTTAATAATATGTAATACTTAACTTGTATATATATACACTCATTCGAACCTTTAATATTAAACTTGTGTTTATATGTTAAGGTAGTAGAATGCCATCTAAGACTTAACACTCCAAGTATGATTCTAATGGGCTTACTACCCATGAAATACAATATAACCCTAGTGGTTACGTAGTGTCATATAAGAGTGTAAGTTAAAGATGATTATTTTGATATCATACTTTATGTTATGTTAAACTCCAAATTCATAATCTTCCGTTGTACGCCAAACTCACACACCTACGTTTCCTTGTGTAAAAGGACTAGGTGCTCCAACTTAATCTATACACCAAACTCGCTCGCGGGATTTCAAGTGGGAAAGCTTGCAACCACCGTGAGTATACTCGATCCCTTTTTCCCTTTTACACTTTGGGATGCAACATGTATTCTATATTCAAACACGTGACACTTGAAACTTATTTGAAACATGCTCTATCCATTTAACATGAAACATGAAACCTGTGATACTTGAGACTATTTTGTGCTATGTGAACGTTTAATCCCTGTGTGTAGTTCCGCCTTAACAGTAGTAGCGCTATAGGGGTAATGCACCTCCCCGTTAGTCTTTGGGGTATTGTTAGGATGAGACATATAACCTCCCGTTAAACTTTGGGAAAGGCACTTAACGCATTGGAAACTTGGGCTATCACTTGGACTGCGTGAACTAGCATGGCTGAAACTATTTTATTATGTTCATGTTGGATTTGAGTCTTTTATTCTATTATGCTATGTAAACAAACTTGTATACTCGCTCATTGCCTTTGCATTGAAACTCTATTTTAATACATGTTGCAGGTTGATTAATGAAGTATGGATGATTGATGAAACAAGTTTAGGGTGGACTAGATACACACCTAGATTTATCTATCTTTAGTTTGTTATGTTATTTGTTGAAACAATGTTGTTATTTCCTTTTGAATTTGTATGACATTTAGTTTTGAAATGAAATTTGAATTTAATTAAATATTGTCACATAGTGTTATGACGTCTCTAGCAATCTATACACACTTCGTCTCATCCCGATGTTTCCGCCATCGGTTGGGGTGTGACAGATTGGTATCAGAGCCATAACTATAGGGAATTAGGAAAAATTGCCATGCTTTTGCCCTAATCTATAGTTCTAGGAATTTTGCCTCTTATTTGTTGTTTAAAACTTTTGTACTCTACCATGCATGCTTCCTAGCTATACTTCTTGTTGATTAAATTTATGTGCCTTTCCTAAGGCTAACACGAATACAGTTATGCTACTTTTATGCTCTTGTAACACCAACGAGAAGAATTTACCAAAATAGGCGTGAAACCCACAATTTGGTAAACGACTCTCATTCTACCTTTAATATATTTTTGCACGAAATTTCACCATTAAGCTAGGAGTGACATCCACAACTTAATGGTAATTTCCATTTCAACTCTAGTGGACCCTCGTTAAGGTGTCAAAATTTTATTTTGATCGACGAGTATCAACCACATTTAGGGTACGAAATCGTCAAGTTAGGGGTGAAACCCGCATCTCGTCAATTAAGTCCCATTCCTCGATTTTTATTCCCGCCAAAGTCTCGAATGTTTCAATCATTTAGAGATGTGTAGTAACCGGAAGGGTAAGATACCGTTAATCGCTTCTCGACGAGAGTATCTTACTTATAGGCCAAAGCACAATATCTCTAATTCGAAAGAACTTTCGACCCACTTTGGAATAGTCGACGTTTCTCTACCCGAAACAATCCAATGTTTTATTGAGCCTCTCTTTTATGTATCTCAATTTATATGTGATTTCATACTTGAACGTTCATTCATTTCCAAATGTCGTTTTAATCATTTCGCACGTTATCGCAATCACAAACAATAATAATCCCTCGTGAACAAACTAAATTTACAATGCTTTCGTTTATTCATGTTATGCTATGTGGAATTCATGACTATGCTATATGAAACGTTTAAACTTTTATGCTATGTAAATCAAGTTGAACCTTTTATGCTATGTGAACCTTTATGCTATGTGATCAATTTCGTTTTCTTAAACAAACATTATGACCAAGTCTCACCTATTCGTTCTTTTGAATCTTAGATGTCTTCTCGTCACTCCAACGCGTCTAAGAAGTCAAAGTCTCGCTCCACAAAGAAGATGATGGCTTTCATGGCTGATCAATTTGCTCGCGTCGTCCCAAAGGTCATTTCCGAGATTCGAGCCTCTGAAACTCCTCACTCTTCCGTCGACTCTAAGGTTGAAGCACGCAAGCCCGTCTCGTTCAACTTCAAGCACTTTTCATCATGCAATCCAAAGCCATTCACTGGCAATGATGGGGTGACCGCCATGCTCGAGTGGTTTGACAGCATAGAGGTTACATTCATCAATAGCGAGTGCCCCGATGAGCTCAAGACGCGCAGCGCGACTGGGGTATTCCAAGCCCGAGCTCTTGAGTGGTGGACGAATGAAAGAAACATCCGTTCGAACGAGCTGGCATATGCTTTGACATGGGAAGAGACTAAGGCCCTGATGATGGATGAGTTTTGTCCTCCGCATGAGCAACGAAAGTTGGAGGAAGAATTTTGGGTATTAAAGCAGATTGGTGATGACAACCTAGCCTACACCACCCGTTTCAAACAACTCTGTTTCATTGTCCCTCACCTTGTCTCGACCCCTGATCGCAAGAAAAGCAAGTATATCAATGGTCTACCCCCTAGCATGCGTGATACGATCGAGGCAGCCAAACTCGATAGCATCGAAGACATTTACCGTTTGGCCGCGTCCTTGAACAACAACCGTGTTTGCGATAAGCAAGCCGCAAACCTCGTTCCTTCGAAGCCAGCCCATCAAATCACCCAACAATCGAATAACAATAGGTGAAAGAAGCGAAAGCAATCCAACCTCGTTTGTAACGCGATTGTGCCGCCTGTTAACCCGAACCCTGTTGCTCCTGATAACACCCAAAAGTCGTACACTGGGATTCACCCCAAGTGTGCTACTTGTAACTACCATCATCCCATCAATTCTAGGTTCCGTCGTTGTGACAATTGCAACCGTTATGGTCATACTATCAATTTTTGTCGTAATCAGCAACAACAAGCACCACCAGCTCAGCAAGCTCAGCAAGCCCTACCTGCCCCTCAAAACGCAAGACCCGCTAGAGCTTGTTTCAAATGTGGGGATGTTAATCATATTCGCCCTCAATGTCCGTTATGGAATCAAGAGCAGCAACAACCTCCTCATGGACGCGCCTTCAACCTGAACGCGAATCAAGCGCGCAACGACAATGATGTCGGTAACGGTACGTTTCTTGTTAACCATCTTTATGCTTCGATACTATTTGATACTGGTGCGGACAAAAGCTTTGTGTCCTTAGAATTCGAATCATTGTTAAATTGCACACGCTCTAAGCTACCTAAGTCGTTTTCCGTTGAAGTCGCCAATGGCAAGTCTATCTTAGTCGATTCCATTCTCCTCGATTGTTGTCTTACTCTTAACAAGCATGTTTTCTCTATCGATCTTATACCCATGCAATTGGGTAGTTTCGACGTCATCATAGGCATGGATTGGCTTCAAATGAATCATGCTGAAATCGCTTGTCACGAGAAATTCGTTCGCTTACCTCTTCCATCCGGTGACGTTTTGCACGTTTATGGAGACCGACCTTCAAAGGGACTAAAGTTGATGTCCTGCACACAAGCGAACAAGTACTTACGCAAACAGTACTTTGCATTTTTAGCCCACGTTGTGGAAGAAAAGGGCAAGGGAAGAAGTTTAAGTGATGTTCCAGTGGTGCGCGACTTCCCTGACGTCTTTCCTGAAGATCTACCCGGTCCTCCTCCTCCTCGATCTGTGGATTTTCGTATTGACCTCGTACCTGGTGCGACTCCTGTTGCCAAGGCTCCTTATCGTCTTGCACCTTCCGAGATGTAAGAATTGTCTTCTCAGTTTCAAGAACTCCTCGATAAGGGTTTCATTCGTCAAAGTACCTCTCCTTGGGGTGCTCCTGTGCTTTTCGTTAAAAAGAAAGATGGTTCTTTCCGCATGTGTATCGACTATCGTGAGCTCAACAAACTCACCGTCAAAAATCGTTACCCTCTTCCGTGTATCGACGACCTCTTTGATCAACTCCAAGGCGCTACCTGTTTCTCCAAAATCGATCTTCGTTCTGGTTACCATCAACTTCGAGTCCACGAAGAGGACGTTCCCAAAACCGCTTTTCACACTCGCTATGGATATTACGAGTTCGTGGTTATGCCTTTTGGCTTGACCAACGCACCCGTTGTGTTCATGGATCTCATGAATCGTATTTGTAAGCCTTACTTGGATCGCTTTGTGATCGTCTTCATTGATGATATTCTCATTTATTCTAAATATCGAGCCGATCATGAGCGTCATCTCCACCTTATACTTGAACTTTTGCGTGTTGAACGTTTATATGCTAAGTTTTCTAAATGTGAGTTTTGGATCAAAGAAGTTCAGTTCCTTGGGCACGTTGTTAGTGAAAAAGGAATCCATGTCGACCCTTCAAAAATCAAAGCCGTGAAGAATTGGACCGCGCCTAAATCTCCTTCTGAAATCCGTTCCTTCTTAGGATTGGCGGGTTATTACCGTCGATTCATCTCGAACTTTTCAAAGATCGCCGTTCCTCTCACTTCGTTGACTCAAAAGGAGAAACCTTTTGCTTGGGGTCCTGAGCAAGAAGAATCTTTTCAAAATCTCAAGGACTTGCTTTGCAACGCTCCTATCCTCGCTCTTCCTGATGGGAATGATGATTTCGTGGTGTATTGCGATGCATTGAATCGTGGTCTCGGTTGTGTGCTCATGCAACGAGACAAAGTCATCGCTTACGCCTCTCGCCAACTCAAAATACATGAGAAGAATTATACTACCCACGACCTCGAGCTTGGCGTAGTTGTTTTTGCGTTAAAGATTTGGCGACACTACCTATATGGTACGAAGTGTGTGGTTTTCACTGACCATAAGAGCCTACAACACATCTTTGACCAAAAAGAACTCAATATGCGACAGCGACGTTGGGTGGAGTTGCTCAACGACTACGACTGCGAGATTCGCTACCACCCTGGTAAGGCGAATGTCGTGGCCGATGCACTTAGTCGTAAGGCTCATGTAGATGTCATTCGTTGTTTTCATATCTCGAGTGATCTTCACAATCGCATTCGTGAAGCGCAGTACTCATCTATCAATGAAGGTTCCATGGCTGTAGAAATACGTGGAGCATCTGAAAGTCAACTCGTTTCGAAACCTGATGGTCTCCTCTATTGTTGTGATCGCGTCTGGATACCAGATCGTGACAACCTTCGTGACCTCATCATGAACGAAGCACACAAATCTAGGTACTCAATTCATCCTGGCGCTGAAAAGATGTACCATAATCTACGTACATCCTATTGGTGGCCCGGTATGAAGAGAGACATTGCTGTGTACGTTTCCAAGTGTCTTACCTGTTCGAAAGTCAAAGCCGAGCACCAACGACCTTCTGGTCTACTCGAACAACCTGAAATCCCCGTGTGGAAATGGGATAGCATTGCGATGGACTTCATAACTAAACTCCCGCGTACACCTTCTGGTTACGATAGCATTTGGGTAGTCATTGATCGTTTGACTAAGTCCGCACAATTCATTCCCATTCGCGAAGATTTCAAGGTTGAACGACTTGCTCGTATCTATACCAATGAAGTCATACGCCATCATGGTGTTCCCCTTGACATCATTTCTGATCGTGATGGTCGATTTACTTCGCGTCTCTGGCAAACTTTTCAGTCCGCTATGGGTACTCATTTGAATCTCAGTACGGCTTTTCATCCTCAATCGGATGGACAGACTGAACGTACTATCCAAACCCTAGAGGACATGCTCCGTTCTTGTGTCATCGACTTTGGTGGTAGTTGGGATGTGCATTTACCTTTGATCGAGTTCTCGTACAACAATAGCTATCACTCCAGTATTCAAATGGCTCCTTTCGAGGCATTGTATGGTCGCAAATGCCGATCTCCCTTAAGCTGGCACGAGATTGGTGACAAACATTTTACTGGCCCTGAGATCATACAAGAAGCAACGGATAAGATTCTTCAAATCCGTGACAATCTACTCAAGGCTCGAAGTCGTCAAAAGAGCTACGCTGACAAGGGACGCAAACCTATGGAATTCAATGTTGGTGACCATGTCCTTCTCAAGGTGTCTCCTTGGAAAGGAGTGGTTCGTTTTGGTAAAAAGGGAAAACTTGCCCCTCGCTATGTTGGTCCTTTCAAGATACTCGAAAGGATTGGTCCTTTCAAGAGCTCAACAACGTTCATCCAACGTTCCACGTCTCTAACCTAAAGAAATGTCTCGCTGATGAAGGACTTCAAGTTCCTCTCGAAGATGTTCAAATCAACGATACTATGCATTTTGTGGAAAATCCGGTGGAAATCGTAGAGCAAGAAGTCAAGTTATTAAGGCGCAGTAAAATTCCTATCGTCAAGGTTAGATGGGAAGGAAAACGTGGCGCCGAATTTACTTGGGAACTCAAAAAGGATATGAAGTCAAAGTACCCTCATCTTTTCCCTACGTCTTCCTAAATTTCGGGACGAAATTTCCTAAAGGAGGGGAGACTGTAACGACCGGCTCTTTCGTACCTTCCATTTATAGAAAGTTTTGTTCGTATTTCTATTTTTGGAAACTTTGTATTCTTGTAATCGTTCCCTTCTTTGTAATCATTGTCAAACTGAGACTTGGATCATTAATGAAGCTTGTATTTTGTTACATTTATGTTATACACATTCTATGTATGCTCGTATGTTCGACTTCGTGAATCAATCGATGTTTAATCGTTATTCTTGGAAACTATGTGCGAAACTTGTAATTAATCGAAACTTATGATGGAACGTATTTTGAACGAGAACGACACTTGATTTGATACTTATACACTTGATTATACTTGGTTTATACTCCTCATACTTAATCACATCTTAAACTATGCCTTTATGGCAAATATGGCCCTTAAAATACCTTAAACGCATCAAACACACAACTTCAGGGGCCAAATTGTAAAAAAAATGAAACTTATCCGGAACCACAAAGGGCTCGCGGCCCGCGTGGACTTAGCCTGATACCTCAGGCGGGCCGCCTGGAACCCCAGGTCTGCAGAAAGTTGGACAGTCGCGACCAGCTTCGTTTTTGGGCGGGATTCCTTGGTTTAAACCGAGTTTTAGCACTAGTTAACCCCTCAAATCAACCCTAATCACTTCCCTATAAGTACCCAAGTTCCTCCAAGCACTTGGACACTTTCAACACACTCAAATCTCTCAAAAACACTCTCAACTTCCAGCAAGAATCTGCATTTTCGGACAGATTCACACTCTTGCACTAAACTTGGTATAACTTGCTCATTTCTTAACGAAATTACTTGATTCTTCTTCCTACTTGCTTGGTTAATCATGGAGTTTTATTCCTTGACTTCTCCTTGGAGAAATCAGACCTGGAATTGCTCTGAAATTGACCAAAAACTTTCTGTTTTGTTACATACTTGTTTAAACTTCATCCAACTTGTGTTTAACACATCTCACACCAATGTCCTAATGCTTACAACCCCTCTTATGGTTGGTTAAGCTTAAAAACATGGTTGAGACACTTAAGTCAGAGGATTAAACCTCATAAACTTTCTGTTTTGTTAGGGTATTTAACCCACAAGTCATGTCAAGCTTAGACTTTGATGAATGAGTGATTGTGGAACAACTTGGGTTGTTCCAACATAAAATCCTCACATGATTTGACGATTTCTTTTAGTTTAAATTATTTACATACTTGTATTAGTCCTAGTTCTTGACCCTCCTTGGTTGTCTTTACATCAAGTGAAGTGGTGAACATTCAAGGGGTCCCTAAATGGAAGTATGTTCTTCCTACCCCATACATGACATTCATGAATAACTCGAGGTGCCTAAACGAAGATCTTAATCTTCTACCTCCTACTTGAATTATTGAACTTAATAATATGTAATACTTAACTTATATATATATACACTCATTCGAACCTTTAATATTAAACTTGTGTTTATATGTTAAGGTAGTAGAATGCCATCTAAGACTTAACACTCCAAGTATGATTCTAATGGGCTTACTACCCATGAAATACAATATAACCCTAGTGGTTACGTAGTGTCATATAAGAGTGTAAGTTAAAGATGATTATTTTGATATCATACTTTATGTTATGTTAAACTCCAAATTCATAATCTTCCGTTGTACGCCAAACTCACACACCTACGTTTCCTTGTGTAGAAGGACTAGGTGCTCCAACTTAATCTATACACCAAACTCGCTCGCGGGATTTCAAGTGGGAAAGCTTGCAACCACCGTGAGTATACTCGATCCCTTTTTCCCTTTTGCACTTTGGGATGCAACATGTATTCTATATTCAAACACGTGACACTTGAAACTTATTTGAAACATGCTCTATCCATTTAACATGAAACATGAAACATGTGATACTTGAGACTATTTTGTGCTATGTGAACGTTTAATCCCTGTGTGTAGTTCCGCCTTAACAGTAGTAGCGCTATAGGGGTAATGCACCTCCCCGTTAGTCTTTGGGGTATTGTTAGGATGAGACATATAACCTCCCGTTAAACTTTGGGAAAGGCACTTAACGCATTGGAAACTTGGGCTATCACTTGGACTGCGTGAACTAGCATGGCTGAAACTATTTTATTATGTTCATGTTGGATTTGAGTCTTTTATTCTATTATGCTATGTAAACAAACTTGTATACTCGCTCATTGCCTTTGCATTGAAACTCTATTTTAATACATGTTGCAGGTTGATTAATGAAGTATGGATGATTGATGAAACAAGTTTAGGGTGGACTAGATACACACCTAGATTTATCTATCTTTTGTTTGTTATGTTACTTGTTGAAACAATGTTGTTATTTCCTTTTGAATTTGTATAACATTTAGTTTTGAAATGAAATTTGAATTTAATTAACTATTGTCACATAGTGTTATGACGTCTCTAGTAATCTATACACACTTCGTCTCATCCCGATGTTTCCGCCATCGGTTGGGGTGTGACATCCCACCTCTTGAATATACTTCCGTATTCAGATCCCAATATTCAGCCTTACAGGTGAGTATACCTAGATGATATCTGTAAGGGGTTAGGTGCGAAACCGTGAGAGCTCAGGTCAGAACTTCCGTTCAGCAGAGAGATGACGGTTTGACTTTAGGTGTGTCCCCTTTAGAGGATCTTTTCTTCAACAGCACATGATTAACATTTTTCAATGTTTCATCATTTTTTATGCTGAGGGCGAGCTTATAATTCAAAGCATTTTGCAAAGTATTATACGCGGACTAGGTCAAAATTTCCATTCAGCAGAAGTCCTGGGATAATACCCCAGATATCACTAAGCATAAAGACCTAGTATCTCAGAAAGAGGGACCTTTCAAACAAGATTTCGGGGGTTACCCATATATCCGAGAAATGTTACCCATGAATTAAGCAAGTTTGAATTTAAGTTTATATCTCGACACAATTTACTAAATGTGCAAAAACCTACTGGCATATCATCAGTGAGACCGTTTATCACATTTTTGACTTTTCAATTCTTTAGCATGCTGAGATCGTCCACTGATGTACTATCATTTCCTCTTTTACATAACAAAACTAATTTTTGATTTTATCATGTTTTTGTCTTTTTCAAATTTTCTAATGTTTTTGGATTTTTAAAAAAACAAACTGAGCTCTTGACCCACTTTGTAGAAACAAATTTGAAAAACAAACTATACAAGAAAAGTGACAACATGATGTGAATTGCTTCAATTCGCCATCCATTTGGCATAAACAATCAGAACTCCCCTTTCAACAAACTATTTTCCCATTTAGATTTCAAAACACTTATGTTTGTTTTAATCAAAATGGTTTTTCCGGAAAATAAGTTGTGTTGTAACCACTTGTAGGTTGGGGTTCATTTCATCACATTGTTTTTTAAACACAAGAATGAGGATTTCATCAAGTTCAAATTAATGACCTTGACTAATCACTTTGACAGGATAAACCTCTGTACCACTTGGAAGATAACCAATCAAATATATACCAAGAAAGATGTCGATTCCTGATCCACTCTTACCAACCTGGGAGCTCCGACAAGTCAGGTGTTTAATCAAACATTATGTCCACCCAAGCCTGACCAGCCTTGGGTGATTTTGGTACACATCTATCCCACCAACACTTTGAATTGTAAAATTCTTTAGCACCTTTTACCTTTCTGTCAACCATCTTACCAAAAATATGTTTGACATTCCTATTGAAAGCCTTCTCAACATTAAATTCTCCTTTATCATTGAAGAATTGATTTGAGATCTCAACCTTACCAACTTTCTTCTTCAAATTTTCCTTTGATAATGAAGGAAAATTCTCATCGTTCACTACTGGAACGGAATTCACAATCTTTTTCTCAACCAAAGACTCCTCTGATTATATGGAATCAGATTCATTGTCAGAACTGCTCTCAGAATTTTTAACAACCCATTTTTGCTTGTTCATATCACCTTTTCTTTTATAAAACCGTTTTGAACTTTCACCTTTTTCAGAACTAGAATTTTTCATTTTAAGTTTCTCAGTTGATTGTTTCTGTTCATCAATACATTTTCTTCTTGAAACAAAGTTAGAAGAAACTCCATGTTCTTTGTAGTTGGACTTGGGACAATTCTAAGCAATATGCCCAACTTCTTGGCATTTGAAGCAAGTTCTTCTATCGACTCTTTGAGGAAACTTTCTCACATTCTTCTTCACTGTTGGTGCAGTTGTCTGTCGACTACATCTTCGTTCGAGTCTTAGATAGAGAGAGAGAAGCCCAGAGATAAATCAAGACTGAAGATGTGAAGACTCGACACTTAAGACTCGTCAACATCTGAGGGGGAGTTTGTTAGTGCATGCATCTGTCGACTTCGTCTTGTATCGAGTCTTAGTCTTAGAATGTTAGATTAGGGCACATTGTACGGGAGTATAGAGTAGTAATGGTGATTTCCCGAGAAAGTTGATTTCACATATATGGACATGTTCATATGTGGGAAATCAGGATGTCCATATGTGGGAAATCAGGATGTCCATATGTGGGAAATCAGGATGTCCATATGTGGGAAATCATATTCTCTGATTTCGCTTTTATGGACATCATGTCCATATGAGCGAAATCTCAGACCCTATATATACCCCAAGTACGAAATCATTTGTAAGAGTTGTACGATTTCCATACCGACGTACTGCCGGTGTGAAGACTGCTTGTATTCGTGATTTTATCAATACAATCAGTAGTTAATAGTGAAATCAAGCTAAATAAAGACTGAATCAATGAATTCCGCCTCTGATTCAGTCTGAGCACTCTTCTGATCGACTCGTTAGGTCGTCTCGCGATCCTACAAGTGGTATCAGAGCTCAGGAGGAAGAGTTCTTACCGTTTAGCTCGTTTTCGCTGAAATTTCTGACTTCTACAGCTTCTTTCATCATTTCAGAGAGATTTACTGGTCGAAAATCGCTCAAAATTTCACAGATTATAGATAATTTGACATAGACAAATCCCTGAAAGTTTCATATTGAAATTTGAAGTAAAAATGGACCAAATTGATGTGCGAAGTGATTTTATTTTTATGGACAATTGCTGATTTCGCTTTTGTGTACACAAATTCAACCTGATTTCGCTGATAAGGTCACAAATACCACGTGATTTCGCTCTTAAGATCATTCAGACACCTGATTTCGCTCATATGTCCTCCCAATACATTTGATTTCGCTCATTACAACCTTCTGATTTCACTCAAATAGTCATGTTCTGATTTCGCTTTTGTGTACAAAAGTTGATTTCGCTCCTGTGAACCAAATTTAAAGTCTGATTCCGCTCATGTGAACCAATCAGTGATTCCGCTCAAGTGACTATTTGATTCCGCTTGAACGTGGTTTATTATGTGTGACTGTGCTGATTTCACGTGAAACATATCATTGAACAGTGTGTTTTTGATTGACTAATATGTATCGGTCCAATTATATGTCGTTTTAATTGATAAGGGACGGACATTGATAGTTTAAAAGGTTTGAGTCATTAATTGTGAAAACAGTTTGCATGTGAATATATCAAAGTTTTTGTCGGATTGACCGAAGGTTACACATAAAAAGAGTTGTCGAATTAATGGGTATAAATGTCCAATAGGGTTTCATGGGTATTACTGTTGTCAGATAAAATAAGTCATCGGCCAAACCAATTAAATTTCATACATATTCTAAAGTTGTCGGTTAAGTGAGGTGGGTGGCCCAATCATTCTTTAAGATTGATTCAGATAGTTTGAAATATGACGGCCCAATCAAAGTGAAAGATTGCTTGTCGGACATTTATAATCAAAAGAAAGTGGTTTGAGTGTGCATGTGTGTTGAATTGTGTAAGCAGGACTTGTGACTTATCTGTTTGCCTATGAGTTTATCGGTTGGTCCAATAGAATTTAATGTGCATGATTAAAAAGAATATTAAGAATCGGTCCAATGAGTTTCTACTGATTTAGATATGACAGCAAATCAAGATTCTTTGGCCAAATTGCTTGTTTCAATGTATCACGTGAACTGATTGTATCCAATTACATTTTGATTTTTGTTGGCTCAAATTAAGTACTTTTGATGTGGTGACATGATATTATTTTGAGATCCAATTCTTGAGTAAAGTCCATCGTTAAGCAGTTTGAGCCCATTCACATAATACAGTGGAATCCATCTGAAGATTTGTAGCAGGCCCATTTGCTAGATCAGTTTGTATTCAGACCCATGTGTTGAATTTGGAGCGGCCAAATTAGCTTGAATAATCAGAAATTTGCATATATAGGTGTTGAAACAATTGATTTGAACGAAGGGTGATTCGTCCGATTTTTCATCCAATCAAATAACAGTGTTTCCATACAAACAACATTATCATTGTACCAAAAAGCTTCGCGAATCTTCGACACGAGTCTTAGATTGACTTCATCAAACGTATACTTTTACGTATTCGTTTCGTTTTTAACTGATAGTTTGTTCGTTTGTTTGCAGGTGAAACGTGGTTTGCCAAACATCGGATACCCATCCAAGCAAATCTCCAACCGATCTATTGTTGCTTGGTTTTTGTCACTAAATCGGATATTCATCTGATTCAATGATTTGACAAAGAGATTGAATTGATCTTAGATTGTGTGAATTTTTTGTATTGTTTGAAAATTCGTCTTTGAGAATCTTTCATTACCAAAGCATGAGTTCTGAGATTTATATTGCAATGAACAAATTTGATAATTTTACAGGTATCAAGGGAGAGTCTACAAAAGAATTGATTGACAGGTATTGTTTTCTAGTTGTGGAGATGGGGAGATTGAAGATAACCAAGACCAATGAGGAATTGAAAGACAAATTGGCAAACGCATTGCCATATGATGAGTGGAGTACTTACTTGATGATGTTGAAGAACAATTCAAACTATGAATTTCTCAACCTTAGTGGGTTCGTCGAGAAGATTCAAGCTCAAGAACTTGAATTCCAAAAGATTAGAAAATTGAAGTCTGATTCAAGAGAGAAGAGTAAAGCAGCAACTGATTTCAAATCTAAGGAAATTGTTCAAAAAGTAGAAGAGCAGGTTAAAGATGTTTCAGCTATCAAAGTCGAGAAGAAAGCTGAAGCTGTAAAGATGATCGAGAAGTGCTTAAATTGTGAAAATCTGAAATCTGAAAATGCCAAACTCTTGAGGGATTTAGAGAGTTTGACATTGGAAAACAAATTTTTAAAAGAAAAAGAAAAAGATTTTCAAAATCAAATAAAGATTTTAGAAGATGAGAAAGATATTTTTGGTAAAAATAATCTTGAAAAACAAATTGCAATAAATTCTCATCTTGCTAAAATCATTCAGCTTGAAAAAGAAGCTGAAAGTGATCGGAATAAAATTGCTGATTTAGAAAATAAGTTGAAAGGTTTTGTGACTTCTGCACCATATGTGTGTCCAAAACCGATCAATTTAGTTCCAATAAGTGACAGTGTCACAAATTTTGACAAAGTCAAAATTGAGGATTGTGATGATAAAACTGATGATGAAAATGAGAAAAATGAGAAAAGAAAAATATTTTTAGAATTAAAAGAAAAATTTAAAAATACTGTTTTGCAATCTACTGAAATAGGTGAATGCTCAAAGCAAAAACCTGTTAAGAAGATTGTAGAACAGAAACAAAAAATTCAAAATTCAAAAAATTTTCAAAATGAAAATAAAAGCTCATCAGTTCAGTCATCCAATCATTATGCAAAATCACAAAAATCTAAATACAAAAACTCAAAAATAGTTGGTGATGTGTGGTGCAGGTTTGACCACAGTGCTCAAAAGTCAAATCCAGCAATCAAGAGGAGAAAGGAATATCACCAAGCCAAACAATGCTATGATCTGAGCATCTGGTGTGAAAGCGGTGAATGGTACGATAACAGAGTGTGCTACCGATGCGGTTATCAAGGTCACATTGCTGTTAACTGCCAAAGTTGGAATGTTGAGACGAGAAGATGCTATAACTGTCAAATCAGAGGTCACATTGTCAGAGATTGCCCAAGGAAATCAAATGACAAATTGAGGGTTAATTCTCAAAAATTGGCAAAGATTCCAGTCAATGTCAAGCCCCATGAACCGAAGGTTCTAAAACCTAAAGTTCAAGAACAGACAATTCAAGAAAAGAAAGTTAAACTTTCACAGGGGCAGAAAGACAGACTGGGAAAGAAGAGGAAGAAGGCGAGAGAGTATCTGGAGAAGATCTTGTCCTCGGGTTCATCCGTTGGTAAGAATAAGAGTTCTGATGAATCGACTC
The DNA here is from genome assembly GCF_002127325.2 of Helianthus annuus. Taxonomy (NCBI): domain Eukaryota; kingdom Viridiplantae; phylum Streptophyta; class Magnoliopsida; order Asterales; family Asteraceae; genus Helianthus; species Helianthus annuus. Next base: position 108,891,916 of record NC_035448.2, read on the forward strand.
CCTCGATGGCAAAGTCAAGCAAGACGAATTCATCAGATATAAATCTGAGGACAGAAGAGAGAAAGAAGAAAAAAGAAGTGATTGGCGATGAATCTGGCTCATCAAAGTCAGACAAGCTACACTTAGGCAATGATTCTGGTTCATCAAAACCAGAGGAGCCAGTTGTTGAGGTAAAAACTGAGAATTCTAGTTTAACAATGGATGATGCAAATTTTCCACCATTGTTGAACAAGGATTCAAAATCACCCAAGGACTGTCAGGGTTGGGTGAATCTCTTCAAATAGAAAAGCCTGACTTGCCGGAGTTCCCAGGTTGGTAAGCGTGGAACATGAATCGGCACATTTCTTGAGAAATTTCACTCTGGTGATTTTTCGCCTTACATGTGGTAAATCAGGGACATTAAGTTGTACTTGATTTTCTACAAGTGATGTTTGAGATCTAAAACTGAAATTGTAAAATCTGTCATGTGTATGAAGAAAACAATGTGATGAAGTGACCCCGAACCTACAAATGATTGGTAAACAAACTAATTTTTCCGGAAAAACCATTTTGATTAAAACAAACTTAAGTCTTTTGAAATCATAATGGGAAAATAGTTTGTTGTGATGGGGAGTTCTGATTGTTTATGCCAGGTGGATAGAGAATTGAAGTGATTCTCATCATGTTGTCAAATTTGTACAGTTTGTTTCAAATTTTCCCAAGAAAATCAAAATTGAAACATATTTTGATTTTAGGGGGAGAAAAATTAAAAAAAATTAGAAAATTTGAAAATATCAAAAACATCGAAAAAATTAAAAATGAGTTCTATTGAGACAAGAGGAAATGATAGTACATCAGTGGACTATCACAGCACGCTAAAGAAATGAAATGTCAAATGTGATAAACAATCTCACTAATGATGTGACGATAGGCTCAGCTAGACTAGTAGATTTGCGATAACGATACAAACATAAATGAAAAAGCCTAGTTCTAGTGGGAAACATGGTTGAAAGCATAGTACTTAGTTTTGTCCTTCGTGATTGTGTACCTGCTCAGTAATCGCTGAATGCTGAAAGCATAAAAACTGGTTAAGTGTGTGAACTTTCACAACTTCACTAAAAATGACACTGTGATTGTGCATTTCTTTTTGCAAAGATTTAAACTTGTTTTATTTCTTTATTTTGTTTAAGCATTGGACATCCTCTATGTATACGTGAGTATCGACCTGGATGTTAGTGCCTAAACGTTCTGCTTTATTTTCTTTGGTGTTTCGTTTAAGCTTTGGACCTCATCTGCGTATACGGAAGTATCGACCTGGTGGTTAAAGCCTAAACAACTTCAACTTGATTTTATTGGACTTTCTCTGCGTATACGAAAGTATCGACCTGATTGTTAATGTTTAAACATTCTGCTTTGTTTTCGCACAAATCACAGTTGATGAAAGTTTAAAGGCATTACTTGAGTCAGTGTATTGCATGATGAGGGGATATGCTGAGATCATGGGGTCCATTAGAATTGTGTGCAAAATTAATATACCTAAACGTATCGGTAAGCATGTCGAAAGTTTTTAGATTGAGTTTAAGTGGACAACAATATCGTCAATCTATGTGAATCGTTTAGAACTTAAAACGATTAAAAGCTTAACAGTGCTTGTGATGTGTCTAAAAACTGATATGATTCTCTTTCGCAAACTCACAAAAATAATGTTTGTACATATTTCATTTCTGCATTTAATTTTTGTTATTGCATTTATGTTTCATATTTTGAAAAATCCAAAAAGATTTTCGACAACTGATGTTGGAAAACTGATATTCAAAATCTCAAAGGCTAAACATGATGAACAGATGGGTTGGTTAATCGGTTTGAAATGTTTAAGATGATTCATTAATTTGGATCAGATTTTGGAAAGTTTCAAAGTTTGATAAGTTTTACATGTGAAGATTCTCAAAGGTTTAGTTGATTCATTAAGTTGAATCACAATTTTGTTTGTTTGTAATAGAGTGTTTGAGATGTGTAGGTTTCTGATCCTGTTGCTACGGAAAGCCAGGAGATGTATCAGAACCTGAGAAGAGCTTAAACTGAAAAAGCCAGGATTTGATTTTAAAGGTGATAACAAAATTCCAGACAGCAATCCCAGCTTGATGAAAGGGGAAGTCTGACGAAAGTTAGAACCAGAGAAAGATCCGGGTACATGATTCCAGAAAGAGTTTCTGAAGAAGACCGATCAAGATTGAAGAATTGTCATGTTAAAGACTCTCACTGAAGATTCCGTCAACATTCAAGGGGGAGTCTGTTGGTGCAGTTGTCTGTCGACTACATCTTCGTTCGAGTCTTAGATAGAGAGAGAGAAGCCCAAAGATAGATCAAGACTGAGATGCGAAGACTCGACACTTAAGACTCGTCAACATCTGAGGGGGAGTCTGTTAGCACATGCATCTGTCGACTTCGTCTTGTAGCGAGTCTTAGTCTCAGAATGTTAGATTAGGGCACATTGTACGGGAGTATAGAGTAGTAATGGTGATTTCCCGAGAAAGTTGATTTCACATATATGGACATGTTCATATGTGGGAAATCAGGATGTCCATATGTGGGAAATCAGGATGTCCATATGTGGGAAATCAGGATGTCCATATGTGGGAAATCAGGATGTCCATGTGTGGGAAATCATATTGTCTGATTTCGCTTTTATGGACATCATGTCCATATGAGCGAAATCTCAGACCTTATATATACCCCAAGTACGAAATCATTTGTAAGAGTTGTACGATTTCCATACCGAGGTGCTGCCGGTGTGAAGACTGCTTGTATTCGTGATTTTATCAATACAATCAGTAGTTAATAGTGAAATCAAGCTAAACAAAGACTGAATCAATGAATTCCGCCTCTGATTCAGTCTGAGCACTCTTCTGATCGACTCGTTAGGTCGTCTCGCGATCCTACATTCACTTTAGCAAGAAACTCCTCGTTTGACTGTTTCCAGAAAGGTTTCTTCTGTTCATCTACTGAACTTCCACCTGCAACAAATTTTGTATTTGGTTTATAAGTTTTCTGATTTTTATAATTTCTGATGAAATGAAACCAAGACCTTTCTTTTTGAGATTACCATTATGGTTTGGTTTATTTTGAAAACAATAACCACAACCGTAACCCATTTTTCTATTAACTCTTTGTTGAATTTTTGAAGAAGTGTATTTGTTAGGTTTTCCATCAAGATTTAAATCTTTTATTTCATAAATATTAATTTCTGTTAATTTGAAAACCTGTTTGATAATTTCTGTTTTAACACTTCTTATTGGAAATTCATTATCAGAATATAAGTTGTCTGAATCTTTCAAAATATAAGCTACTTTGACTGATTCATCATTCAAATTAGATTTTGATAATAAAAATTCCTTATTGTAAACCCTTTTAACCGGTGAACTCGGACTCTTCTCAGACGAACTCGAACTTTCTGACTTAGACTCCAACTTTGACCCTTCATCCATATCCAACACCTGATCGACAACTTTCTTTACTAACTCAGACTCGTGATCAGTGTCAGATGTTGTGAATGTAACATCAATATTGTCTGGTAATTCATCAATGATTTCAGACTTTAATTTGATGTTTAGAGCCTTGTCTACTTGTTCCTCAAAATAACTCTCAAAGATAGGAGGCGGACATCTGTTATACTTGACACTTGGTTTCTTACCAGTATCAGTATCTTCTGTTTTTTCCTTCTTGAAAGCCTCAAGACCTGCAACAGTAGGATAAACCCGATTAATCAAATAATCACAAGTAGTATAACTCAACAGTAATCATTTAATCCTTTCACTCTCAATCTTCTCAAGTTCCAACTCCTGCTTCAGCTTAGCACAATCTTCAATATACTCATTGATGACGTTCTGTTTTATTATTAATGTTGCGCTCATTTTGTCATTTGCTTTTTCAATTTCTGGATTTGTCTTTTTCAGACTATCAACTGTTCTGTTCAGCACATCATACGACTCCTTCACATACTTCACATCAGACAGTAAGTCTTCTTTAATCTTCTCTAATTTAGCAATCTTCTTGTCTTTCTCCTCACAAGCTTTGCAAGATTCTGAACATTTCAAACATGGTCTTTCAACTTCAACCACTTTTTCAACTATCTTCTCAATCTCAATGGTCTTTTCAACTTCAACAAGTTTCTCGACTTCAACAATTTTTTCAATTTCGACAATCTTCTCTACTTCGAAAACTTTTTCAACTTCAACTATTTTCTCTACCACTTTCTCCACTTCAACAATTGTTCCTATTGCATTCTCAGTCACTGCTTCAACTTTTGTTTCTCCAGCTTCTGTCTTTGCCTTTTCATCAGCGAGTAACTTTGCTGCTTCTAGCTCTCTCTTCAATCTGTCAATCTTCTTTTGATTCAGCATCTCAACTTTATCTGCATAGAAAAAATTAAAGCTATCAGGATCAATGCCTTTTCTACATGTGTTAAGATATTCTTTCTCATCGTCAGTATCAACATCACTTCCTAGACCTGGAAAAATCGGAATTCTTTTCTGACTAACTTCATCTTCCAGAACTCGGGCAACAAGAGCTGAACCAGGTATGTATTTGTCCCAACTAAAACCCTCGGCAACCTTTTCATCATCTTGATGAATGATTAAAGCTTTCTTCTTTCCATTGTCAATTGCACTAGAAGATGATGGTTGTTGCTCAATCTGATGAAAAATCGATTTCTGATAACAATTGTTCTTTTCTTGATTCCCGATTGCTTCTTGATTCTTGCACTCTCGTTTAAAATGACCTTTTCCTTTGCAACGGAAACAGGTAACTTTAGACTTGTCAAAACCTAACGCCGAATTTGCCAGATCATGAAAACCATCTCTGCCAGTGATTTGTTGAAAATTTTCAGCTGTTCTACATGCACTAGCTAAACACCACTTCACATCCACCAATTCAAGTTCCTCGGCATCAATCTGGTCATAATCTTCTTTCGTAAGCATTGGATTACCAATTCTTCCTGCAACTAAACTTTCATATGATTCTAACATGGCGACAAGAGATGCCATGTGTTGCTTAGCCGTTTCAGGAGACAAGTTGTGACCATTTTGAATTTTTAAAGTAACATTGCACTGCAGATTTGTAGAATTCTGCTGTTGAGGACTTGATGCTGTGTTGTTTGGATCAAAACTTGAGAATGATGAAGAATATCCACCACTATGAGTTGTAGTGCTGTCATTCGGACTAGACGAACCATTAGCACTAAAAGCAGTACTAATCTTTGGACTTTGGCTGGGGGTAGCCTCAAACTTATTCCCTCGGTAGTACAAACTGACATCCTGTTTAGCATTTGGATCTGTCATGATAGCTGTCTTTTGAATATCCAGTTCCAGTTCTTCAATTTTCTGAATGAATTGTGCCAGATTCATACTCTCGGACTTTCTCATGAGTTTCACAATCATCAAATAAGTTCCCCACTTATTCTGTGGTAAAGCCTCATCTAGTTTATCCACCCACTCATCATCCTCTTTCTTAATGTCCAATCTTCCCATTTCCAATACCAGATGGCAATATCTATCAATGGTCTGCTTTGTTGTTTCATGATCAAAAGCTGTAAACATATCAAACGATTTCTTCAATAATGCCCTTTTGTTTTTGATCATATCAACACTTCCTCTAAATTTCTGAATCAAAGCCTCCCAAATTGATCTAGCTGTACCATTATGTTGAAGCAAAATAAAGATATCTTCTTTTATCGCTTGCTGAAGAATACTGATCATCATTTTCTCACTAGTAAATTTTAACTTGTCACTTTCTGAATAGTCAACAATAGCTTTTTCAATCCCACGTTCATTCTTTGGTCTCTCGTAATCTTTCAACATTGAACACCATGCATCAAATTTGTAAGCTTGCACCCAGTTCTCGAATCGATTTTTCCAACCTTGAAAATCTTCAATATACATGAGCTTTGGCGGTTTCTGATAAGTTCCAGTCTCATTCTCATTGTACAAAGTTTCAGCAGCAGTAACTGGAGCAACGGGTGTCGTGAATGCATTATAAAACTCTTCAGCCATGATTCGGTGACACGTTTTTCAATAACAGACAGTTTCAAGCGGAATACCAACCAACAACTTCAAGCGGAATCTCCAACTTACAATTTCAAGCGAAATATGGTTTGGAGCGGAATCACTAATTTGTTTCAAGCGAAATAACCAGCAACCCTTTTTGAAGCGAAATCACAAACAAACTTTCAAGCGGAATATCAAGTTTGAAGCGGAATCAGGTATTTTGAAGCGGAATCAGTGCAAATGTTGAAGCGGAATCACAATTTTCGAGCGGAATATCTGATCTGGAGCGGAATCACTTGCAATTTGAAGCGGAATCACAAGATACTCGTTCAAGCGGAATTACTAAATCAGTCCATTTTAACCACTTTTAATTCGAATTTCAATCTGATTCTTTCAAGGCTTTGTTAAAATGCAGTTTTGCACAAGTTGTGAAAAATTCAGTCCATTCTGACCGTTAGAACTTGTTCAATTGAAGAAAGAAGGTGTAGAAGTAAGAAATATGTTTGTTTTTGGAAAGAACTCCTCCTCCTGAGCTCTGATACCACTTGTAGGATCGTGTTCGTGGCCCAAACGAGTCAATCAGAAGAGGTCTTATTCGTTTCAGCGGCAGAAACTAAGAAACGGACTTGAAAAAACAGCTTGTTTCACTTAATATTGCCTTGTATATTGATGAATAACAGTTTACACTCGAACGACACTTCGGCAGCACCTCGGTACTGGAAAACAAGATCGATACAACTAATTACGCTTGAAGACTATATATAGGGGATGGGGTTCCGCTTGAAAGGTATATATACCGGTTCAAGCGGAACACAAACTTTGTGATTTCGCTTGAAAGAGCACATATCTTTTTCAAGCGGAATCAGGTGTTCAAGCGGAATCAGATGAATAATAACCTAAAACATCCTATTTTCTCGTACAACGTGCCCTGATCTAACAATCCTAATACTAGACTCGATACAAGACGAAGTCGACAAATGTATGCACCAACACCTACAGACTCGAACTACCGGAGGAACTTAGTAACGTTCACCCAACTTTCCATGTGTCGAACCTCCGAAAGTGTCTAGCTGACCATGATCTGATAGTACCTCTCGATGACCTTCAAGTAAACGAAACGCTACACTTCGTGGAGAAGCCTGTCGAAATCATGGACCGCCAAACCAAGCAACTCAGGCGCTCGCGCATACCTATCGTGAAAGTCCGATGGGAAGGCAAACGAGGCGCAGAGTTCACTTGGGAACTCGAAAGCGACATGAAGGCAAAGTATCCGCAGTTGTTCAGCCTAGAGAGAGAAAGTAGCAAAAGGTGATCCACGGTGCTGTGCAGCTTTCAGCCTAATTTCGGGACGAAATTCCCTAAACAAAGGGAGGATGTAACACCCCGTGTTACCGAATGTCAAAGTCAGAGTCAAAGTCAACATTGACTTCTTTGACTATAGTTAGTCTATTCTATGTTGGTGTTTCTGTTAGTCGTATTATGTAGCGTAAGTGTTATTAATCAAAGTAATCGAATGTTTATCGACGCTAAACGACTTGCGACTGTGAATAATAGGAAGTAACAATGCGATAAAGTCAATCAATCAATAATCAAGCTAATCGAATCATCATCGAACTCGAAACTCGAATTACGCGAATTCTGGTGTTAGTATACGTGTGTGTGTGTGCCTTATGTGTTACTTGTGCATATTTACTTTATGTGATGTGTGGTAATCAATCGAAATTCGAATCGAAACTCGGAACTCAATCAAACTCAATCGAAATCGAATTATGATAAATGGTGGCGAAAAGATAGTGTGAAATATAGATGCTTGTATGTAGATATAGTGGTTGGGATTAAAAGTAATTTGAATAGGAAACTCTATCGTATTCGTATCATCTTCAATCGAAATCGAAATATCAGAAATCGTCGCACCGAATGCTCGAAACAGGCTGTTGATCGATCAGGCTCCTAGCCGATCGAACAGCCCAGCCGATCGGACGGACTGTCCGATCGAGCAGGCTGTCCGATCGGGATGCTTGGCCGATCGGCCAGCCCTTTCCTCTTTGGGAAGCCTATAAATAGCCCTGTCATTGTCATTCTTTCCACTTTTGGAAACTCTCTGACCGACCAGCTCGTGCTCTTCACTATTTCCTCAGATTTCTCTCAATCCCGGTAAGATTTCATCCTAAATCTTGTACTTTCTTGATCTATACACACTCCTACACCTTTCTATCTTTCAAATCTTAACTTTTAACCGTGAAATCATCAAGATTCAAGCATTCTAGGATGATGTCATCATGGTGTTCTTGAAGAACTTCATGTTTTGGCCTCAGTCCACCAAGAATAGCTTGGATCTAACCGATTTCCACATAAACAAACAAAGATCTACCACAGATCTAAACATATTCACGGTGGAAAAGAGTGAAAGATGGATTTTCCAACTTTCTTTCAACTCCTTTACACTCCTTTACACTCAGTGCTTTCAAACCGGTAGAAACGGAGCTTGAACCCACTCACTAATCACTCTAGTAGTTGTGCGGTTCGAGATTCGGGATTCTATCCACGAGGTTCACCGATTTCGGGTTAAACGTCAAACTACCGTTCTGAACAGTTCACCGGCCGGACTTGGGTGATTCCTGTCCGAGCAGGGGAAACAAGTAAGAACGAAGGTTCCATGGTTCAGCTCGTTGTCAAATTACCTCGATATAACGTCAAGCAATCAGAACGGCCAAGTGTTAGACGAACAGGCCGACCAGGTCAGGATGCTGACCGATCGGCCAGGCCAGCCGATCGGCTAGCACATGGTCCCACACTTTAACAATTTCATGAAGGCTAGTATTGAACGAAGTGCTGTTCGATCGAACTACAGTTTGATTTGAATTACTCTTCGGATCATGAGATACTATGCTTCAACACTTAATCGATTTTCAACTCGTTCGACGTATTGGAGTGCCACCTGAACGAACATGTCGTCCGATCAGGTGACATCCTGCTGAGGACTTATTACTGAAGTACCTAACCGATCGGGTAAGCCGGCCGATCGAACGGCCCGTTCGATCGATCGACCAGAAAGGTAAGGACACTTCAATATTCTCGAATACTACAACGAAAACTTCAAAAGGACAAACCATCATACACAAACACATTCTACACAAAGGAAGAAACAATCCACTCGAACAGCCCAACCGATCGATATGACACTCTAGGTTTTTCCGAACGAACACCTTGTAATATTTTGTGTATATAAATATTATTAAATGAAAACGTGACTTTTACATGATATGTGTGGTATGTATGTAATACATATATATGTATGAGAACCGAGACCACGACCCGAGACCACGACTCGCAACCACCCGGTTGCGAGTGGGCCACTTGGTCTCGAGTGGGCCTCATGAGCCGAAACCATTTGGGCCGAAACCCCCAAGCCCAACTCGTGACCCCTTGTATAAATTCCAACCTTCTCCTCACTTCCCTCATTTGTTGCACAAACACACCCACACTTCTCCTATTTCTCTCCCACTAGAAAACCCCAAAACAACATTCCATCTCTTCCAACTTTCGGACCAAGCAAGGATCTCGGACAAGGACTCGGTCAAGACCATCACTCGGACACTTCATCTTTTCTTATTTTCTTCCTTTATTTCGGCTCCTCCTTCTTCTAACCGGTTAGTGTCCTATTTTGTGTGGAAGATACTTTGAATGTTTGATAAATAAAATGTTTATAAACTAGAAAATGGTTAGTTAAAAATTGTTTTGCATGATTTTAGGATGATTTGTGAAGTTTGGCATTATGTGTAAACCACTATGTTTGAATGCTTGATGACATGTTTAAAATGACTAACAAATGGTAGTCTAGGAGTATTTATACTATGCTTCAAGGTTTCTTGCAAAATGATGATGCTAAACATAAGATTTCGGCTATATATTGTATGTTCTTTGTTCTTGCCATGATAATCTTGTTAAAAACATATGATTTTGGTTCATAAAATATGGTTATATGTGACATGAAAACCCTAGAAAACTATGAATGTAAGATGAACTTGTTTGAATGTGGTTTGAAGATTCAAAAATGGCAAAGTTTGATCTATGTTTACTAATAGGCAGTTTAGGAAAAGTGTTAGTGAAACCTTATTGGTCATTTCCGGATTTGGGCCTGATTACTTGGTACAAATTGGACTGTTACATCTGCATCATCACGTGTACATGAAAGGGACAGCTTCCGACTCGCAACCACGGCATTACGACTCGAGACCACGCCGTTGCGACTCGCAACCAAAGCGTGACAACTCGAAACCACACGATGCGACTCGAGACTACGACGGTTGCGACTCGCAACCACAACGTGACAACTCGAGACCACGGTTGCGACTCGCAACCACAACGTGACAAGCCGAGACCTCCTGGTTGCGACTCGAGACCGCCTGGTTGCGAGTGGGCTGTCCATTTTGGTTATTGGGCCGATATGTGTTTAACTTGGGCTGTCTGCTGACTGGATTATGTGTTGCTGTTGACTGCTTAAATGTTTAGGCCGGCCCAATAACCCCACGACTGTTTACTTGTATGTATGCTACGTGCCAGTTATGTGTATAGATTTTTACGTGAATGCTTGTACACCGAACCTGACCTATACCGGTAACCATGTTAGGACGTGGTGACCAACGTGTTTGACAAGTAACCTAAATCTACCGAGCAACCCAAGGTGAGTTCACAACTTAAAAGCATGCGTCCCGGTGGTTTGGGACACGAGACTAAGACAACCCTATCCCCTTGTAAAAGGGGATACCATTTACATTCCTTCCCTAGTTACTGGGAACAAACTTACTTTTCCTTCCCTTGTCATGGGGAAACCTTTGGTTAATTACTGTTTATACGGATTGCAACTAACGGCACTAAACGAAACTCTATCACTCAAGTCCCTACTACATAATACCGATTAGTCGCCGGGGCCAGGCGAACGGGTTATTAGTTGATAGCGCTATTTAGGTTTTACCAGCCTCACACCGTGCCCTGGTTTGGGATCGGTCGTGAACTAATGAACTTAGGCATCCGTCAATGATGATAGAACATTGACATCGGGGCATCCTGCGGAAACGCAACGGTTACCTAGTGTTCGGTATTGGAAAAAAAAACAGTTTAGTCGCTAACTTTTGGGGTAGCTCCCCATGGCATGTATAAACGGATAAATTAACTGGTGAAACAAGTTTTTGGTAATTAAAAACTGGACAACTAGTGAACTCACTCAGCATTATTGTTGACCCCTTACTGCATGCTTTGCAGGTAACCAGTGACGAAGGAGCTTGCTGCTTGGGAATGAGTAGTGTCTGTCCACCCTTGTGTTGGGTGTTACCTTATTTTGAAATATGAACTTTGTTTAAACTGCTTTACTTATGCTTCCGCTACTTATTAACTGTTTGAACTTGAAACCTTAAACTCTGAACTTGATATTTGCTAATCTTATGGTTAGTAAGTATTACTTTTGTTAACAATTTAATTATTCGGTATAATTGGTGGCTGGATCCTGGTCAGTCACGCCCTCGAAGCGGGTGTTATCCGCAGGTGGATTTTGGGGGTGTGACAGATTGGTATCAGAGCCATTGGTTATAGTGAACTTGGTTTTAAAAAGGGGAAAATCTTTTTGGAGAAAACCAGACTATAACCCGTGACTCGCGACGACACTACACTCCAAGTGCAAGGCTCAACACCTTTGACCTCATAGCTCGGACCAGTGCTTACTTGTTTGCTTACCTTTTGTTTCCTGTTATGCTATACGTACTAGTGTGCCTAGTTAGATAGATACACCCCTCTCTCTTCTATCTCATTCTCGTTACACTACGGCATCACACTCATACTGTGTTTTCTGGTTATGAAGACAATGAGTGGACGTGGAAGGGGAAACATCAACATGACTCAGGCTCAGTTCACTAACCTACTCAACACAGTGGCTGCAGCTTTCGCAGCTCACCCTATAGGTAAGCTCGTTGTTTTAGGATGTTTAGATCCTACCGCCACATCGTCTTTTCGCCTCTAAACCTATACGTTTCGCTTCTCACCCTATAGGTCAGCATGCACCTGCGCAACCACCCGTGTGTACTTTCAAAACTTTCATGGATTGCAAGCCTCTCCCTTTCAACGGCACTGAGGGTGCCATAGGTCTTCTGCATTGGATTGAGAAAGTTGAAGCTGTTTTTGCTGTCTGTGAATGTCCCCCTGCAAATTGGGTGAAATTTGCTACTGCTGCGCTTGAAGGAAGCGCGCTTTCTTGGTGGAAGGCGCAGATTCAGATGTTTGGATTGGAAACTGCGAATGCTACGGCATGGGAGGATTTCAAGGATATGATTAAGGAGGAATACTGTCACCGGGATGACATCCACAAGCTTGAGAATGAGTACTATGAGCTCAAGATGGTTGGGTCGGAAATTGAAACTTACACCAAGCTGTCCAATGACTATGCTGCTCTTTGCCCAAACATGTCTCGACCTATGTATCGAAGAATCGAACTGTACATCAAGGGTTTGGCTCCAGAAATTCGAAGCCATGTAACTTCAGCCAACCACACTACCATTCAGCCGATTGTTCGACTTGCTCACAAACTTACTGATCAGGCCGTAGAAGAGGGCCGGTTGCCCAAAAGGATCAGTGCTACTGTCGGAACTTCTAGTGACAACAAGCGTAAGTGGGAAGGAAGTCAGGGCAAGGATGCTAACCCCACTCAGGCCCCAGCACAGCAAAGGAAAACTGAAAACAACAAAGGCACTCAGCAACAGGGTGGCTACCGGGGAAGCTACCCTAAGTGCAACAAGTGTAACAGGCACCACAATGGGGCATGTAACAAGGGCCAGTGTCAGCGATGCCACAAGATGGGGCACGAAGCCAAGGATTGTAGGAGTCAGTTCCCGGCAAGACAGAATCAGCAACAACCTCAACAGCAACAGCAGCAGGGAAACGACCGAGCGTGTTTTAAATGTGGGGCAACAGGGCACTTTAAGAAGGATTGCCCTGAACTGAATCAGAATCGCAACAACCAGGGAGCTGGAAACAACAATCAAAACAACAATGCTGGGAATGGTGCTAGAGGAAGGGCTTTCGTGATTGGAACTGGTGAAGCAAGGAATGACCCCAATGTCGTGGCGGGTAAGTTCCTACTTGATGATCGTTATGTTTCTGTGTTATTTGATTCTGGTGCCGATGCTAGTTATGTATCCCTACGTATTAGTAAGAAGCTTAAGTGTCCGCTTTCGTTACTAAGTTCTCCTCATATCGTCGAGCTAGCTAATGGTAGAAACATCGAGGCCTCACATGTTGTCAAAAGCTGCAAACTAGAGTTGTCTGGTCAGACATTTAGTATCGATCTTTTCCCTGTTACTCTTGGAAGCTTCGACGTCGTTATTGGTATGGATTGGTTATCCAAGCATCGCGCTGAGATCCTCTGTCAAGAGAAAGCAGTTCGTATTCCTCGCCGTTCTGGCAAACCCCTCATTGTACAAGGTGGCAAAGGTGGAGAAATCTCCGGCGTTATCTCGTTCTTGAAGGCCCAGAAGTGTTTACGAAAAGGGCACACCGCTATCTTAGCACTTGTTACCAACACGCAGGAAAAGGAAAAGAGGATTGAAGACTTTCCAGTAGTGCGTGACTACCCCGAGGTATTTCCTGAGGAACTACCTGGACTCCCTCCCCACCGTCAGGTCGAATTCCAAATCGAGCTAGCTCCCGGAGCAGCGCCTATAGCTCGTGCGCCTTATCGACTAGCCCCCGCAGAACTGAAGGAACTCTCTACTCAACTACAGGAACTCTTGGATAAAGGGTTTATTCGTCCTAGTTCGTCACCCTGGGGAGCACCTGTACTCTTTGTTAAGAAGAAAGATGGCACGTTCCGAATGTGCATTGACTATCGTGAGTTGAACAAGGTTACCATCAAGAATCGTTACCCTCTCCCGCGAATCGATGACCTATTCGATCAATTGCAAGGATCAAGCTACTACTCTAAGATTGACCTGCGATCAGGCTATCATCAGTTAAGGGTCCGTAATGAAGACATCTCCAAAACTGCGTTCAGAACTCGTTACGGTCATTATGAATTCCTCGTTATGCCTTTTGGAATGACCAACGCCCCTGCAGTATTCATGGATCTTATGAACCGAGTGTGCAAACCCTACCTCGACAAATTTGTGATCGTGTTTATAGACGACATCTTGATCTACTCGAAAAGTCAGGAAGAGCATGAACAGCACCTGCGCCTTATCCTCGAACTCCTTCGCAATGAGCAACTGTATGCCAAGTTCTCGAAATGCGACTTCTGGCTTCGAGAAGTCCATTTCCTTGGGCACGTGGTTAACAAGGATGGGATCCACGTCGACCCTGCAAAGATCGACTCTATAAAGAATTGGCCTACCCCTAAGACTCCGACCGAAGTCCGCCAATTCTTGGGACTGGCGGGATACTATCGAAGATTTATCATGGAATTCTCCAAGATCGCTCAGCCTCTCACGGCTCTTACTCAGAAGGGTATGGTTTATAAATGGGGTGAAGCTCAGGAAATCGCGTTTCAGACACTAAAGGATAACCTCTGTAGCGCTCCTATTCTCTCATTACCTGAAGGCACTGACGACTTTGTGGTTTACTGCGATGCGTCTATTCATGGACTCGGTTGTGTGTTAATGCAACGCGACAAGGTTATTGCTTACGCCTCTCGACAACTTAAGACGCACGAAAGGAACTACACTACGCACGACTTGGAGCTGGGAGCAGTGATCTTTGCGCTTAAGATATGGAGACATTACCTGTACGGTACCAAGTGCACCATTTACACCGATCACAGGAGTCTCGAACATATTTTCAAGCAAAAGGAATTAAACATGCGACAACGTCGATGGGTCGAACTTTTGAATGATTATGAATGCGCCATCAAGTATCATCCGGGCAAGGCCAATGTCGTGGCAGACGCCCTCAGCCGAAAAGACACTATACCAAAGCGCGTGCGAGCATTACAACTTACCATCCAGTCTAACCTCCCTACCCAGATTCGAAATGCCCAGATTGAAGCTCTGAAACCGGAAAACATCAGGGCTGAGTCCCTGCGAGGATCGAGGCAGCAACTAGAACAAAAAGAAGACGGCGCCTACTATGTGGCAGGGCGCATTTGGGTCCCACTTTACGGAGATCTACGAGAGCTTGTGATGGACGAAGCCCATAAGTCCCGTTACTCAGTACATCCTGGTTCAGATAAGATGTACCACGACTTAAGGACCACTTACTGGTGGCCTGGCATGAAAGCCCACATAGCAGCTTACGTTAGCAAATGTTTGACCTGTGCAAGAGTCAAAACTGAGTATCAGAAACCAGCAGGCCTCCTCCAGCAACCGGAAATCCCGAAGTGGAAATGGGAGCAAATTTCCATGGATTTTGTTACGGGACTACCTAGATCTCAACGCGGGAATGATACTATTTGGGTGATAGTAGATCGATTGACTAAGTCTGCACACTTTCTGGCCATTAAGGAAACAGACAAGTTTTCTACCTTAGCAGAAATCTATTTAAAGGAAGTAGTCTCCAGGCACGGGGTGCCAACTTCTATTATTTCCGACCGAGACGCTCGTTTTACTTTCGAGTTGTGGCAAGCTATGCACAAATCCTTTGGCTCACGTTTGGACATGAGCACCGCTTACCACCCGCAAACGGATGGGCAGTCTGAACGCACTATCCAAACCCTGGAAGACATGCTTAGAGCATGTGTGATCGATTTTGGCAAGAACTGGGAGAAGCATCTACCGCTGGTGGAATTCTCCTACAACAACAGCTACCACACTAGCATTCAAGCGGCACCTTTTGAGGCATTGTACGGTCGTAAATGCCGATCACCTCTTTGCTGGGCAGAAGTAGGTGACAGTCAACTCACAGGCCCAGAACTAGTGGTAGATACAACAGAAAAGATTTCACAGATCAGGCAACGCATGGCGGCAGCTCGTGACCGTCAGAAGAGCTACGCTGACAAGCGTAGGAAACCGCTAGAATTCCAGGTCGGGGACCGGGTTCTACTTAAAGTCTCACCCTGGAAGGGTGTGGTTCGTTTTGGTAAACGAGGCAAGCTGAATCCACGATATGTTGGACCATTCGAAATTACCGAGAAAATCGGTAAGGTTGCTTATAGATTGAACCTGCCTGCAGAGCTGAGTGCAGTGCACAATGTTTTTCACGTGTCTAATCTAAAGAAGTGCCTGTCAGATGAAACACTCATAACTCCTTTCAAGGAACTCACTATTGATGAACAGCTACACTTTACTGAGGAACCGATTGAGATCACGGATCGAGAGATCAAAACCCTCAAACGTAGCCAGATACCCCTTGTGCGAGTTCGTTGGAACTCACGACGTGGCCCAGAGTTTACCTGGGAGCGGGAAGACCAGATGAAGTCCAAGTATCCCCAGTTGTTCCCAAACGAAAACCCCAGCACTGAAGCTACAACTGAATTTCGGGACGAAATTCCAAACTAACGGGGGGATGATGTGACACCCCGTTAAAACACGCTAGCTTGGCAGTGGCTGCCCTAACTTTCGGGACGAAAGTTCTTAAAACTTGGGGATAATGTGACACTCTAGGTTTTTCCGAACGAACACCTTGTAATATTTTGTGTATATAAATATTATTAAATGAAAACGTGACTTTTACATGATATGTGTGGTATGTATGTAATACATATATATGTATGAGACCCGAGACCACGACTCGCAACCACCCGGTTGCGAGTGGGCCACTTGGTCTCGAGTGGGCCTCATGAGCCGAAACCATTTGGGCCGAAACCCCCAAGCCCAACTCGTGACCCCTTGTATAAATTCCAACCTTCTCCTCACTTCCCTCATTTGTTGCACAAACACACCCACACTTCTCCTATTTCTCTCCCACTAGAAAACCCCAAAACAACATTCCATCTCTTCCAACTTTCGGACCAAGCAAGGATCTCGGACAAGGACTCGGTCAAGACCATCACTCGGACACTTCATCTTTTCTTATTTTCTTCCTTTATTTCGGCTCCTCCTTCTTCTAACCGGTTAGTGTCCTATTTTGTGTGGAAGATACTTTGAATGTTTGATAAATAAAATGTTTATAAACTAGAAAATGGTTAGTTAAAAATTGTTTTGCATGATTTTAGGATGATTTGTGAAGTTTGGCATTATGTGTAAACCACTATGTTTGAATGCTTGATGACATGTTTAAAATGACTAACAAATGGTAGTCTAGGAGTATTTATACTATGCTTCAAGGTTTCTTGCAAAATGATGATGCTAAACATAAGATTTCGGCTATATATTGTATGTTCTTTGTTCTTGCCATGATAATCTTGTTAAAAACATATGATTTTGGTTCATAAAATATGGTTATATGTGACATGAAAACCCTAGAAAACTATGAATGTAAGATGAACTTGTTTGAATGTGGTTTGAAGATTCAAAAATGGCAAAGTTTGATCTATGTTTACTAATAGGCAGTTTAGGAAAAGTGTTAGTGAAACCTTATTGGTCATTTCCGGATTTGGGCCTGATTACTTGGTACAAATTGGACTGTTACATCTGCATCATCACGTGTACATGAAAGGGACAGCTTCCGACTCGCAACCACGGCATTACGACTCGAGACCACGCCGTTGCGACTCGCAACCAAAGCGTGACAACTCGAAACCACACGATGCGACTCGAGACTACGACGGTTGCGACTCGCAACCACAACGTGACAACTCGAGACCACGGTTGCGACTCGCAACCACAACGTGACAAGCCGAGACCTCCTGGTTGCGACTCGAGACCGCCTGGTTGCGAGTGGGCTGTCCATTTTGGTTATTGGGCCGATATGTGTTTAACTTGGGCTGTCTGCTGACTGGATTATGTGTTGCTGTTGACTGCTTAAATGTTTAGGCCGGCCCAATAACCCCACGACTGTTTACTTGTATGTATGCTACGTGCCAGTTATGTGTATAGATTTTTACGTGAATGCTTGTACACCGAACCTGACCTATACCGGTAACCATGTTAGGACGTGGTGACCAACGTGTTTGACAAGTAACCTAAATCTACCGAGCAACCCAAGGTGAGTTCACAACTTAAAAGCATGCGTCCCGGTGGTTTGGGACACGAGACTAAGACAACCCTATCCCCTTGTAAAAGGGGATACCATTTACATTCCTTCCCTAGTTACTGGGAACAAACTTACTTTTCCTTCCCTTGTCATGGGGAAACCTTTGGTTAATTACTGTTTATACGGATTGCAACTAACGGCACTAAACGAAACTCTATCACTCAAGTCCCTACTACATAATACCGATTAGTCGCCGGGGCCAGGCGAACGGGTTATTAGTTGATAGCGCTATTTAGGTTTTACCAGCCTCACACCGTGCCCTGGTTTGGGATCGGTCGTGAACTAATGAACTCAGGCATCCGTCAATGATGATAGAACATTGACATCGGGGCATCCTGCGGAAACGCAACGGTTACCTAGTGTTTGGTATTGGAAAAAAAAAAACAGTTTAGTCGCTAACTTTTGGGGTAGCTCCCCATGGCATGTATAAACGGATAAATTAACTGGTGAAACAAGTTTTTGGTAATTAAAAACTGGACAACTAGTGAACTCACTCAGCATTATTGTTGACCCCTTACTGCATGCTTTGCAGGTAACCAGTGACGAAGGAGCTTGCTGCTTGGGAATGAGTAGTGTCTGTCCACCCTTGTGTTGGGTGTTACCTTATTTTGAAATATGAACTTTGTTTAAACTGCTTTACTTATGCTTCCGCTACTTATTAACTGTTTGAACTTGAAACCTTAAACTCTGAACTTGATATTTGCTAATCTTATGGTTAGTAAGTATTACTTTTGTTAACAATTTAATTATTCGGTATAATTGGTGGCTGGATCCTGGTCAGTCACGCCCTCGAAGCGGGTGTTATCCGCAGGTGGATTTTGGGGGTGTGACAATCGAGCCCACCGGCCGACCGAACAGGCTGTCCGAACGGACTATCAAACCGAACGAACAACCCGTCCGCTCGAACCTGTCGTTCGATCGACCAGGCTGTTCGACCCATCAACACTCGTATTCGTTTTACGCGTTGCTTATCGTTATGCTATCGAACTATTCAGGCTAACCCTACTCTCAAGTGCTCCCTTCAATCCATCAATCACTGTGAGTATACTCGATCCCTTTTTGCTTTTAGCACTTTTGGGTGTTACATACGTTACTTATACGAAATCACATCGAACACACTACTCAATCATTTCAAACGCTAACCGTTACCGCATGTATTACGTGACTAAATGAATGCTTGTTGTTATGTTTACACGTGGAATGCTGTCTACCTGCCTTAACGACGATAGTACTATAGTTTGGACTCAGCACCCGTTCGCACAGGGGTTGTTAAGGACAATTACTTGCATGGATTACGGTGGTAATCATGTATTGCGAATTGCCTCGGGCAGTCAACCCGCAGTCATTGGTATCGATAGATCCATGTCGATAATTAACATGCTTCGTTTTCCTCTGTGTACGTGCTGGTTATGCGTAAACTATTTCGAACTCTATTATGCTACTATCAAACTTGTATGCTCACCTTTACATTTCATGTATTGACTTTATTTTAACGTATGTGGCAGGCAATTAGGATGCTTATCTACTAGGAAGGCGAGCTTAGAATAAGCGTCTAGAGCATAGTTGTCTGTAGATCTTGCAGATCGAGTCTCTAGAAGCATTTGAACAATTTTTATATTTAAAATCTGAGTTGTTGGAACAGAATATTTGACTTGATGTTATCTGTAATAATTTGTTTGCTATTTGAGGTACGGTATGGGACGTATTATATAAATTGAATAGTGATAATAATTGTTATGGAAACTTTTGGACAATCTGTTTCGCTCAGTGCCATGCCCCGATGATTCCGCCATCGGTTGGGGTGTGACACTCCCCTTGCACATCTTCTTCAAACATGCTGATTTCATCCTTGTAAAACAGTTCTAGCAACTCTTATTCAGGTATATTCAGCTCCTTCACAAAATTGTCTTCAACCACTTCTTTATCTTCCACATTTCCTAACGGTTCATTTGCACTTACAAACCACACGCTTACAAGAACGCTATCAAAATAACCAACATATTAATCATAATTGTCACTGGCGTTATCAACAGAATGAACACAATATCAACATGAACATACATGGAATAACATAAAACATCAAATCCATTACACGCCTTTAAAAGGTTCATTACAGTACAAACAACAACCAAATCAAACGATAATAACATACATGCTAAACAATAATCAGCTAACTACAAAACCAATCTTCCAAAATGTGACTTGCTTAGCTTGAGATTTGAGCATTTCGTCTTTCTTTTTGATATTCCATAACAAAGTAGAAACTACACTTTCACATCTGCCGCATATGGGATCATCAGCCCATCTTATGAAACCACATTCCGTCAATTGTTCAACACACATAATATGATCAAATCGAGGTCTCATGACACACACAATTCACACACTTTGTCCACACACAAACAAATCATACTGATCACACACATACACACACAAATCACTTCACTTACGACCATGGAATTAAAGTAAAACGGAAGAAACACTTACACAACATATGAATGGTCGTCCAAAGTTAGCTTTAGTATGGGACAATTTCATGGGTGTAACACCTCCTTACAGGAGCAAACACCTTTCAACGAACTCCCTTTCGAACCATCATTAATCGGTGAGCTCTGTTTCGTCGACAATGAGCTTGAGTACTGTGACATTGTTCTTGTTGATTGATTTGGAGTAGAGGATCGATTTCCAGATATCAAGAACGAATTATGGCTCTAAATGATGAAAGAGAAAAGAAGCAGGTGATTTAATTGAGCAGATGGGGGTATAAAGATAATTTCAACCTTTTTTAACTGTCAACCCAACTGTTAACTAACGCTTGGATGCAGATAGAGATGAAATGTCCACCTCAAAGGTTTATTTGGCAAAATCTAAAAGATAAGGTTATAATCCGAACCAAACCACAAGATAACAAATTGCACTTTAGTCTTAATTAAAACACTACCAATATAACTTTCAAATTCACCCATACCATACTCTAAACTAACGGAGCAAACAAAATCTAACCCCAATTATATACATCTAATTCCCTATATACCAAGTCCCTAACGGCGTGAACAAAATCTAACCCCAATTATGAACCCACCCGTTTAAAGCCGTTAACTCCCCTCCCTGTTCTCACCTTCTTCTCCGTCTCCGTTTTACCGGCGGTCTCAAATCAATGGCTACAAACTCCGGCGGCAGCGACACCCCCCTCAAATCCCAACCTGAACCTATCCCCGCACCGGAAAATCAAAACCCCCAAACTTTCAATTCGTCCCCAAACCCCATTCCGGTCACCCATTCCAAGTTTCCGACTCCTGCCACCGTTAGTTCACGGCCAAAGGAAGTTAATTCGGTGCCTGAATCTGATGTTATTCATGTTCCTAGCTATTCTAGTAAGTTTATCATATTATTGACTGTTGTTTTGGTTTTGTGTATTCTATTGTATTGTTTCTGGATTGTAAAACCCTAGTTCTTTTTTTTTTTAATTTATGGGAATTGTTTTTGTGGTGCTTTTTGGTTGGTAGAAAGTATTGATTACAGATGTTATGATGCTTCTAGGGTTGGGTTTTCTTTTTAATTTGTTTGGAATTAGGGTTCGTTTTTTCTTAAAGTTGAAAGTGAAAGTGAAATACAACATGAAATCAAAATGTTTAGAATTTACAAGGTAAATATGAAGAAAAGATTTCGACTTTCGACTTGTGTTTTTAAGATGTTAATTTTGATTTTAAAATTACAAGATGAATTTGAAGAAAAGGTTTCGACTTTCCGCTTGTGTTCTTAACATGTTAATGTTGTTCTTAGTAAAGGGAATTTTTTGTAGGTTGTTTTTCTTAATAATGCCTTTTGAGATGTTTTCTGCGGTGGGTTTAGTTTGTTTTGTGGTTTTCTTGCTAACATGTAAGCTGATTAATCTACAAGCGTTACTCGTTGTTAACTGGTAATTTATGGGTTTTTGGTGAAGGTGGCAAGATGGGTGGGTTGGATGATGGTTAGAATCGTTTTTGAGTTACAATGGGTAATTTCTTAGACGTTCGCGTCGACCCGCAAACCCTGTTTTTGATAATTTAATCGTGCATTAATTACATTACTAAAACATATATTTTTACGAATAATAAACTGAATCATTTAATAAAACGATTTAGAAGTTATATGCTTAAAAAAGAATGTCGATGACAGTTGACGTGTTCAACCCGTTTTACCTTTCCTCGATTTAATGACTTTTGACTCGTTTGTAGTCGTTCAACCCATTAAGATAAAACACAACCCAATTCGGCCCATTTATAAGTAAACGGGTAAAAATTGCAACCTTTAGTGGTTAGGTGATTGGAAACTAAGAAGCTGCATAATATTTTTGTTATATTTATCGGAGGTATCTTCTCTGTAGGGTGGTTTTCTTGGAACAACATTCACGAATGTGAGGTGCGACATCTGCCAGAATTTTTTGACGGAAAGTCACCATCTAAAACCCCAAAAGTTTACAAATACTACAGAAACACAATAGTTAAAAAATTCAGAGACAGTATCAAAGAGAACCCACCATCTAAAGAAAACCCCACGCCAAAAATAACGTTCACTGAGGTCCGTAAATGCATAATTGGAGACGTGGGGTCCGTCCGGAAGGTTTTCGATTTCTTGGAATCATGGGGTTTGATTAATTACTTCGGCCCACCAATGACAAAGGCTCAGTTAAAATGGGAAGATAAAGAAAGTAAAAATGTTACTGCAGCCGCACAGCCGAACAGTGATCCAGCTGGCGCTAATTTGGTCGGCGATGCTAGTGCTGCAAAGAAGAAATTTTGCAGTAGCTGCAATTTGCCTTGCACCATCGCGTGTTTTTCTAACATTAAGGTATGTTAATCACATGTTGTAGGGTTATTGTTATGTTAGAATGAAGATGAGTTAAAGGGGTGTTTGTAGGACTGCAAACGAACCAAACGTTCAGCGAATAGTTCGTAAACCGTTCGGCGGGAAGTTCGTTTGTGTTCGTCCGTTTATTAAACAAACGAACACGAACAATAAATTTCGTTTGTTTAGTTAAATGAACGAACATGAACAAAGGCCGCGTTCGTTCATTTAGGTTCATGAACGTTCGGTAACGTGTTTGTTTATGTTTAGCTCATTATTGTTTTTAGTTTTTATATTTTATTTAAATACTTCAAAATTCTGGCAAATAAAATATTTAGCAAGTGTCATTGTATTATATATTATGTTTATGAACGCTTCTCTGTGTTCGTTTGTTTCCATTTGTGTTCATGAAAATTAGTTTGCGTTCATTTGTGTTCATCAACGTTCGTTTTCGTTTGTTGCCTAAAATTAACAAACAAACACAAACACGTTCATTCCTACAAACGAACACAAACATAAAATCTCGTTCAGTAAGTGTTCATGAACAGTTCGTGAACACATATATTTCTTAACAAACGAACACGAACAAGGTCTTGTTCGGGTTCGTTCGGTTCGTTTGCAGCCATAGGTGCTTGCATTTGCACTTCAGAATTGATTATCTGATTATGGACAATTTTTTTCTACAGAAAGATACGACATTTTGTGCAAGGTGTTATGTTCGAGCTGGAGTTAACTCAGCAGATTTTAAACGAGTGGAAATCAGTGAAGATGTAAAAGCTGACTGGACCGAAAAAGAGACGTTGCACCTTCTAGAAGCAATTATGCATTATGGTGATGACTGGAAAAAGGTATCAGAGCATGTTGTTGGTAGAAGTGAAAAAGAATGCGTAGACCGTTTTATCAAGCTTCCTTTTGGAGAGCAATATATTGGGCCTCCTGATTCAGTTGATCCTGAGGAAATTTTTTGTAAAGGTACAGATCAGCTTGATACCGAATCGAATCCGAGCAAAAAGATGCGACCCACACCGTTTGATGATGCAAGCAACCCGATCTTGGCTCAGGTAAATATTTCGTTCGACTCTTGAATTTTTTTTGTTATTTTATTAAATTTAATATTTCCAAATATTAATTACCTTAATTCACGATTTTACAAATGGCATATTCTTACCTTTTTTTTTTCTTCCACTTTTCATACCCTTTTTTTGTTTTAGCCTCTTTGTTATAAATCTGAATATTTAATTTGGGTAAATTACACTTTTCGTCCTTTATGTTTGTATTGGATTGCAATGGATGCTCTTTAACTTCAATAATTACAGTCACAATCCTTTATTTGTAAAACCCATTACACCCTACGTCCTTTAGCACTAACCAGGTTAAAATTTTAAGTCTATTCCCATGAGGGTAGTTTTGTAATTTTACCTATTTACTTAAAAATATATTTAGAAAAAGGAAAACATAAGAAAATATATGTATATTTATAGACCGAACGCTCAACACATTCACACACCCTCAACTCTCTCTTTAAAAACCCCTGTAACCTAATCTCCTCACCACCACCACTCCTGTCGCCGGCCACCACCTAAAGACGTCGTCAAGATGCTTAGGATCACTGATAGCAACCAAGTTCATACAAAACTCGACAGTAAAGACATTGGTCAACTTGAGAATCATATCAACATAATCAAGAGAATGAGCATCAGCATTAAATTAAAATATGATAAACCAATAGCAACACTAAACGATTGTTATAAGAACAATGGAGGGGGCCGACTGGAGGCCATGGACGGCTCGTCTTCTCGTCGCGCACCACTGTTAGATATGCGGGTCGGAAATAGCCCATGATCTTGACTAACGACGGGATTAGGGCCGTCGTTTTGGGGTATCGGAGTTACGTCGGACCATTCCGATCTTTGGCTAAGTGGTAGCGGTTGTCTCTCATCTTCATCGGAATCCATCCCGCCGACTCCGATGATTCTCTGCGTGTCTTTCTCACTTCACGCCAGCCGACATGCTTAGGTAGAAGAAATATCCGGTGCTGCCGTTCCAATTGCAGGATCGGGGTTGATTGAAGGTTCAGTACGTAGATGTTATGTTTCTATATATTATAATAAATGAGTAAAGTTACCAACATACCCTCATGTGCAAGGCACATGACCATACTTAACTTAAAATTTTAACGTGGTTAGTGCTAAACGACTTAGCGTGTAATGGGTTTTACAAATAAAGGATTGTGACTGTAATTATTGAAGTTAAAGGGCATCCATTGCAATCCGATGCAAACATAAAGGACGAAAAATGTAATTCACCCATTTAATTTCTTGTTTACTGTTTGATCAAACATCACATGTTTACAGTTTGCATTTAATTTAGTTTGACCTTTTGGACTTTTAATTTTTTAGGCTGCTTTCCTCTCAACATTGGTGGGTGTAGAGGTTGCAGAAAGAGCTGCTTCTGCAGCTGTAAAGGCTTTGACTGAAGTCAACAACGGAACGAGTAAAGAATTTCTTGAATCCTCTGCTGGTGATGCGAGAAATAATGGTACTTTTTATTTCCTAATTCAATGTCTGTTTTTATTTTATATATGCAAGCGTGGGTCCATTAAACTTGTATGTAAATTTTGCCGTTTGCAGTCAACAAATCATTTTCAGGATCCAAATTAGCAATAGAAATACTGAAATTTTTGCTTCTTAAACTACTGATTACACATTGTTGACCTTGACTTTAAAAAGTCAGCAGTTTAACCATAAAAGTGACCGCGTCCATGAAATTTCAACTTTGATATTCCATAAATACGACATTGAATTCCTTATCCCCATTCCTATAATTACACTAAAAATCACTATTTTTTCTCTCCCTTTCAGTTAAATAATATTTTTTATACCTTTATCATTACCTTTTCTCTCTCCTCCACTCACAACCACTTTCAGAAAATATTATAAAAAAATTAAGGGGTGAACAGTGTTCTCGTAAATATGTATATAGATGAACCAGTAACATTGTCTCTCTCATCCACTCACAACCATTCCTTATAATACAAGTAACCCACTCACAAATACATAGGGAAACCATTGTGAGTGCTCTCAGAAACTTGTGACTGTATATCATATCAAGAAATCTCTATATATACCCTGTTCGGTTTTTCGCCATTTTTTGGGGGGGTGAAAGTAATTAAATTATTTTTTACTTCTTGCAGGTTGTATAGAATCATAGGTTATAATTGTTGTATCCCATGATCATCACATGACCACATGCTCATTGCAATTTTCAATAGCTTTGGATAATCGAATTCTGTATTAGGCATGACGTCTTGGTTTTTTAATCAATATAGTTAATTTAATCATGTTATTTTGTTTACGCACAGATTCAGTAACGACCAATGGTAAGAACAATGCAAATTCATTTGAAGGAGTTTATCTTGAAGCAAAATCGCAGCTTGAGAAGGAGGAACATGAGTTGGAGAGAACCATATCAGACATTGTTGAAGTGCAGGTACTTTTTTTTTATTTTTTATTAATTTGTATAAATAGATTTTGCTAATTACTTAGGGGTTAAATAATCAGTTTCGGCTAAGCAGTTAAAGCGGTAAAATAGCGGATAGCGGTCAAGGTCCGCTATACGATATATAGGTTATAGCGGTGGTATAGCGGTGATATAGCGATTTTTATACCATGCATAATTTATGTATTTTTATATATATTATATACATATACCATTAATTTTATATTGTTTATATATAAATTCACAAGTATGAGGACTAAATATAAACTAATGAAGATGGAGGGGGGTTATATGTTAAAATACCCAAACTTAAATAACCCTAATTATCCCACTTTCATCATACACGCCGTTTTCTTTCCCACTCCCCACTTTCATCATAAGTCTGTAACAGATTCATGAGTATCAGACCACTAATACATTCAAGAACAGATTCATGAGCTCGAGTATCAGACCGAAGAGAACACTATTACACTAATCGAACAGCTCTGATGAACTCGAGTATCAGACCAGCAATCGAATCGAACAGCTTTGATTCGATTTTTATCAGCTTTGATGAACAGCAATTGAACTCTG
Organism: Helianthus annuus; assembly: GCF_002127325.2. Taxonomy (NCBI): domain Eukaryota; kingdom Viridiplantae; phylum Streptophyta; class Magnoliopsida; order Asterales; family Asteraceae; genus Helianthus; species Helianthus annuus. Next base: position 108,918,942 of record NC_035448.2, read on the forward strand.
ATGACGATGAACTGCTTCCAAGACCTCAACCAAGGCTGACCGCTAATATCACTGCTTCAGCCGCTATAAAGGACTACATATAGCGGTCAAATAGCGGGCTATAGCGCCGCTATTAGCGGAACCGCTATGCCCAACCGCTATTTGGACCGCTATGATGCCAGACCTCCGCTACACCGCTATAGCGCGCTATAGCACCGCTATAGCGCTGCTATTAACTGCATAGAGTTTCGGATAGCATTATCATATCTTCTACAACAAAATTGAATTTCTACATATAGCTTACGTAAAACTTATTAATAGATATATTAATTTTGTATAAATCAAGTATATTTAGTATCACATAGAGGTGTTCATAAACCGTTAGAAACCAATCGACCAATCAAAGCAATTCACGGCTGGTTTGAGATCCAAATGGTTCGCTTTTGGTGGCCTACCTATTTAAAGAGTCGGTCCAATTTGAAACTAGCCAGTATGTAGTTATTTATATGTACTATAGTCATGAATCATCTTTATCATATTAATATTTTAATACAGACTAGTTATTGTGAAAAATATCGGTTCAAACTGCCAAAGCCGAATAGTTAGACCGCCAAAACCGACTAGTGGCTAACCGACCAGTTTGGTTCATCATTCCTCGACGTTGTCGTTAGCGGTTCAGCCTCGTCAAAGCTGGCTAAACTGGATCGTTAACACCCATGTCTTAATCACTATCATAACACACTCCTAATGATGTCACAATAATTTTGTTTTTTTGGGTGTTACAGGCGAAGGATATCCATGATAAACTTGTTCATTTTGAGGAGCTTGAACTACAAATGGAGAGAGAATGGCAGCAACTAAAACAAATGCAGAATCAGTTGTTTGCTGATCAGCTAACTCTTTTGTTTAACAAAAAAACAATGGAACAAATATGAGGCAATTTGGAACAAAAAGTCAAAATTGAGTTATCTGACTTCACTTGTACAATAGTGTTCTAGATCTTGTAGTCCCCTTCATTTCTACAAACTTCTTGAGATTGAAGAAACTTTAATTAGTGTAGATTACTTGTTCAAAAATTCAGAATATCATATTTATTCTTCTCATCTTGCACACGACGGGTCCCTGCAATACAATAGCTAGTTAAATTCGTGGGTGACGTGATAGTATTAATAATATAGCAGGATTAAAAGAAAATACCTGGAGTGTGGATCTACAGTGGTTGCTATTTTTGCTTGAAATGATGCTTGCAAATATGTATAAATATCAGACTAATCTGAATGATGCAACAGCCTGATATGAACAAGAAAAACACAAAAAGTTTATTCAGTTAAAACATTTGATAACAGGTAAAACCGGGTTGAAAGAGGTCATTTTTTGTACGCTGAACGCCTGAACTGCATACTCTTTTTATTTATTTTTCAAAATAGTATGCATTAATATAGATTTGAAAGCTCATTTTACTTGTTTCTTTTACCTAATCTTTTTAGTTGAATACATCCCTAAACTACCCATCCATAAGTTAACGAGTCAAAATCGCCACCTTTGAAACACGACAAATATACACTTGTTGCAGAAAGATAAAGAAATTAAAGCTCAAAATTATTATAAATTTTCACAAACTTCAAACTAATATTTTCCATTTGTTGTATGTCATAAAAAAATGTTTCTATGAATCCCATTTGGGGTTATGTACCTCAAAAACAGGATCCATATAATTAGGGGGTTAAATGAGCCAAGCTGATCGTGAGCTTCTCAAAACCAGCTAGCTAAAAGCTCAAATCGATCTAAAGATTATAAGAAGTTTGACCTGAGCTCAAACCTATAATTAACTCGTTTAATAAGCTAGTCTAAGCCCAAGCTTCAAGTCTATAAATATGCATGTTTAATAAACAAGTCTGGCCAGCTACATATACTGAGCTTGACTAGGCTCACGAGACATGTTGACCCTAAAGATTTGACACCATTCTTGAAGTTGAAAACCAGTAGAACATTTTAAACATGGTCAACAAACCTTAAAGTCAAAATTCAAAGAGTTGACTTTTTATTTGGAATATTTACCTGCAGGCTGCAAAAAATATATAAATCCATTCAGCATACCTTTTCGATCTCTGAACGGTATTTCTCTGATTCTTCATCTATGTACTGCGAGAAATATGAAATCACAGCTTTAAAATTACCATAAAGAAACAAAAAAGCACTTTAATTTACAAAATAATAATTATAAATAAATACATTAGTCACCTGTCCTGTGAGAGTATATAATCTGTTATACCAACCGTTGTTAGCTATTCCCAAAACAGAATATAGATGTCTTTCACTTTCCCCGGGATTCTTGAGTGTGTACTCTATGTAGTACATACCTGGTAACAAACAGAATCAGATAATCAGTTGATGTTAGGGTTAGATACGTAATTTTACATGCACATCCAAACACCCCCCTAAACATTGGTACTTGGTTCAGAGGTTTGACATCTCCATACTAAGGTCTTGTAATATATGTGGCACTAGCCTTTTGAACGCTGACTTCACATGAAAAGACCGTTTTGCCCTCCCATTCGTTTAATATTTATGGAAGAGAAGTGGAAAGTGCTATGGTGAGATGAAAACATGCCATAAACACTATGCAGTTAAATCGGTGATATATCACCAATATATCGGTTATTGGTCCTCCTGTAAAATATCGGTGTCAAATATCAGTACCGATAATTATCGGCGATATTGACCGATATATCACCGATTTTCCCGATATCAGTACCTTTCTTCTTAGTTCTACCATTCGTCTTTCTTCTTATTGCTGCTATTAGTGTTTTAAGTATTAATCAGTTCCTACTTGCTACAAATATTAGTGTTTTGCAAGTTGCAAACTGTAAATTTTTAATGGTAGGAGAGTATACTGAATTGTTAGTGTTAAATTGCTATATATATAAATTCTACATGTATTAAAATTATCGATGTCCCACCAGGATAACCTATATCTCAAATATCGGTCCTTGATCGATATCCAATTTTTTTACTGCATTAACTGCTTAGAAAGACATTGTCTGTATTCCATGAAGATCAACTTAGTTGGCACTAATCTTGTCTTAAAAATTAAAATTAATATTTAAATACCTTTTTTGGCTTTACTGTCGACGAGTTTAGCTAAAACACCAGGAGGTCTTTGCCAGCTTCTGTCCAATCCGCTAACCTTGTAATTAAAGTGGCACTTTCAGTCCCTTTAATCATAAATGGATCGTTATGTTTACTCAAATGGTCGGGTCATACCTAATAATTTAGGCATTTAGCTAAGGGAACAAGTCAAATGGGCCAAACAGGTTGAAAGTTGACAAAAGCGTATTTTACAACTCCTAAATCAATATATTTAGAATTGTATATTATTATTGGAAGAGTATATTTTCTGTAATCATACTTTAACTGATTAGTTATATATAAATTCTTGAGTAAAATGCCATTTTCGTCCGAGAGGTTTGGCCATTTTTGCGACTTTCGCCCAAAGGTTTGTTTTTCTGCATCTGGGTACTTGTGGTTTCAAACTCTTGCCATTTTCGCCCCTGAGGTTAGGCAATTTGTTGCGACTTTCATCCCTCGGGGTTTGGCCCTCAGGGATGAAAATGACATCTGATGAGTTTTGACCCATACCCATTTTGACTAGTTGACACATGTCTATTAATACTGTACACATTTCAAAATTCTAGTACATTACATACAACTATAAAAGATCATCAAAATCCAAAATATATTAGCATACCAGGTTCTCCGCAAACTCATCGACCTTACCAAAAGATTCTAACTTAGTAAAATCCGCACCAAGCCCCGTGATCACTAAACTGACTGAGAGATAGCATTCGAAAACTTCATAAATATTTAAATAATTTATACAATTATTGATGCGTAGCAAAAGAAGTAATGTTTACCATTTGAATTAGAAGCTTCTGAAGGGAAGAATGCGGTAACGGACTTGAATCCATTGCCGTCTCCTCCTCCGATTTGCCAATCTAAAACGGTGTTTCCGAATTGAATTAATTATGAAAGAATATAATATAAAAACTTTCAATGCCATTAATATTCACCTTGAGGAATCATGATCTTGAACTTGTTCACATCATCAGTGTAGATTCGGTAACCCTCTGGAACAGCTAATACAACCACAAACATTTTCCAAAAAATATTAATGGTAAAATAACACAGATTGCACATTTAAATACCTATAAATCTTCATAAATAACTAACAAACATACTGCATATTCAATTTCAATGTGTCTTTACCTTCTTCTGCAAATGCAAGTGGAACCATTGCAGGTGCAAACAATGAACCAAATACAGTGTGCATCAAAAGACCTCTTCTTTGAACTTTTAGAGATCCATCTTCAACTTTTAAGCTGAAATAATTTAAAAAATGTAAAAAAAAAAAAAAATGCAAACTTCATTGTGGCTTTTGATCGAACACTTGGGACTCAAAAAAATTGGGACATTTTGCTTCTCAATTTTTATGTAATATTTGAATAAAATACTCGATAAAAAGGAATTAAAAAGTGAAATTACCATAAATCTTGATGTTGTTGATGGGTCTTGCAAAAGATGAGATTTTGATGATGGGGTTTCTTGGGTCCTGAAGAAATCAAGGCAAAAATATGGGGAAATTAACATGAAATTGGGCATAATATTAAGTAAATATACCTGTAAGGTGAGGAACAAGAGGTGAAGATGGAATATTGTGAAGACGAGAATGGAGAGATGAAAGAGGCGCCATTGCTGATGAGAGTGAGCTCAAAGTCTGAAACTGGATGACCACTGACCACTAAATTAGATATTGTCTCATGACAAGTGGATTTAGATTTTTTATTTTTATTTAGAGTTAACTGCCATTTTCGTCCCTATGGTTTGGTCACTTTGGCCATTTCAGTCCATTTTTCAAAAATGCACCATTTTCGTCCCCCACGTTCTGGAAAGGTGCCATTTCAGTCCAAAAATCATAACCCAGTTAAGTCAGTTTGTAAATAAGGACTAATTGTGTAAATTTGTAACATAAAGGACTGATTGTGTAAATTTAAAAAATGGACTGAAATGGCAGTTAACACCACCACCACTAGCCTTGCCACCACCACCACTCCGCTGCCACCACCACCACCACCACAGCCACCACCGCCACTCCACAGCCACCCTGCCACCACCACCACCACTCCGCTGCCACCACCACCACCGCCACCACCGCCACCACCGCCACCACAGCCACCACCGCCACCTGCTCATTTCTGCAACTCGCCGGAGTTCGGAGTTCATCGGAGAAGACGAAGACGTCCCCGTAACCCGCAAGCTTTTCGTTTCGGTATACCGTTCTCGTTCCTTTGTTTTGCTCGTTTCGGCTTTTGTGGTGGATAGTGGTGACAGCGGTGAGGGGCGATGCTCGCCCATTCGAACTTGTTTTAAGTTGGCAAGATTTAATAGTAACCGTTTTTACCCGCTGTATTATTTGAGTAGACCCAAAATCAAAAGCCAAGACCTACATGTCCCTGGTTGTTGAGCTACCATTAGGGAGACATTTAGTCTCTAGGTCACCACCAGTAGCCGTGCAGATCGAACCCCAGTTTTCTAAAATTTGGGTAAGCTCAAATCAGTTTCTTACACAGAAGAGGTTTAACACAAATCAGTTTCTTACGAGCAAAACAAAGGAACGAGAACGGTATACCGAAACGAAAAGCTTGCGGGTTACGGGGACGTCTTCGTCTTCTCCGGTCGTCTTCTCCGATGAACTCCGAACTCCGGCGAGTTGCAGAAATGAGCAGGGTGGCGGTGGTGGCTGTGGTGGCGGTGGTGGCTGTTGGGTCTAAAATTGAGACTCAAGCTTGCCAAATTGAAGATCACATCACACATGATGTTGACGGTTCTAAAGATGACGTAAGAGTTTGATAACATTAGCCTAAGGGGGAGATTGTTGGGTCTAAAACATGTAGTCTAATGTTATCAACGAATCAAGTCAATAAAGTCAACGCCAACAAGTCAAAGTCAACGGGCAAGTCGACACGAGAAGATCGAAGAATGATATGGCGCGTGGAAGTTCGAGATATGACAGTTTTATTGCTTTGGATAATTAAATATATTTTGTTTAGACAAAATATATTTATTAGCTCATTTAATTAGTTTTCATGTTTATTACTAGTTTTGGCAAGTTATTAACCCTAGGGACTTAAATGTAAATAGCCTAAGTGTGTTTAGGCTATAAATAGAAAGTGATGATTAGGGTTTTGGTAACACACATTCTAGAGAGATTTGGGGGCTAATTGTGTCATCATATTTGTAAATCAATCTAGTGGGTTTTCAAGTTCATTTTTGAGTGTGTTCATCTTTAATTCATATAGAAAATCAGATTTTTTAGCTCGATTTGATCCTACAGTGGCGGTGGTGGCTGTGGTGGCGGTGGTGGTGGTGGCAGCGGAGTGGTGGTGGTGGCAGGGTGGCTGTGGTGGCTGTGGAGTGGCGGTGGTGGCTGTGGTGGCTGTGGTGGCGGTGGTGGTGGTGGTGGCAGCGGAGTGGTGGTTGTGGCAGGGCTAGTGGTGGTGGTGTTAACTGCCATTTCAGTCCATTTTTCAAATTTACACAATCAGTCCTTTATGTTACAAATTTACACAATCAGTCCTTATTTACAAACTGACTTAACTGGGTTATGATTTTTGGACTGAAATGGCACCTTTCCAGAACGTGGGGGACGAAAATGGCGCATTTTTGAAAAATGGGCTGAAATGGCCAAAGTGACCAAACCACAGGGACGAAAATGGCAGTTAACTCTTTTATTTATGAGGCTTTGGATTTTTTGAAGAGCCCGACATTATTCGGGATGGGTATTTGAGTATGGGACTCGGTATTATGAGATCAGTTTTAAATATTTTTATTATGGCTTTTTTTTTTAATTCTAACAGTTTTAGGGATGAGTGATACTATACACACCCCCCTATTTACTAATTACACCCCCTATAAAAACATCACATCCATCAATCCATTCATCAATCTTTTGCTTTTTGTTTTTAGTCTTTTTTGTCTTTTTGTTGTCTTTTTATTATATTTTAGTGTCTTTTTGTTATTATTATTATTATTATTATTATTATTATTATTATTATTATTATTATTATTATTATTATTATTATTATTATTAAAATCGAAAAAAACGTGTAAAATGATCATATTATTGGTGCCTCATATTATTGATGCCTTAAATTATTGATATGCATTCATGTATAGTCGTACACCTTTAACTCTTTATTACATTGTTATATAAAAAATTATGCTATTAGTTTCACTTACTTCTTTTTTGATGTAGGATTCACAGCCAGTTCCCCCACCTGTGAAAACTAAGGAGGAGATCCTACTTTTCTTTAAGCTTTATGACCCTTTAAAAGAGGAGCTTCGGTAGTAGCCTTCGCTCTCTACAGTTAAAGAGATGTCTGGATTTTCAACAGATCAGGTATAGTTTTTAATTCCCATGTTTCAAGTTTCAACTTAGTTATATAATCTAGCTAGGTTAAGGGTCTTGTTTTAGTTTAAATGAGTTTGTTTGGATAATATATATTTTGTAACTACTCAAGCTTGTTCACCTAATATTTTGTAACTAATGTTAGTTCACTTTTAGGTGTTCAAGTCTCGTGAAGAGTTGATGGAATGGGTTAGAAACACCGGACGTAGTCTTGGTTACGCTATTGTGACTAAAAGATCGAAAGCTAAAAATGGCTACTTGTCTAAAGTTGTACTTATGTGTGATCGTGGTGGTGTGTATAAATCAGATAAAGATTCAAGTAGAGAGACCGGCACTAGAAAGATAAATTGCCCGTTTGAAATGGTAGGGAAATTTTCAAAAAAGAATGGTTCTTGGACGTTAAAAGTAAAACCTGGTGAGCATAATCATCCACCCGGAGAATATATGGAGGGACACCCAATCCTCAAACGATTGACACCGAATGAACACCAATTGATGGCAGAGTTGACGGGGAAGGGTGTGTTCCCAAAAGATATTTTAGGTGTTATGAAGGAGCGTGATGAAAATAATGTCTCTACAATTAAAAACATATATAACACACGTGATAAAATTCGAGCAACGGATCATAAAGGGAAATCTTTGATGGAGGTGCTAATGTCTCATTTAAATGATAAAGGGTATACTTTTGAAATTTCTACCAATAGAGTTTCAAACATGTTGGAAGACTTATTCTTTGTTCCTAAAATCTCATACAAGTACTTCCTTGATTTTCCACATGTGTTGCTTATGGATGTCACATACAATACGAACAAGTATAAATTGCCTTTTCTTGAAATTGTTGGTGTAACTTCTACCAACAAGACAATCTCCATAGCTTTTGCAGTTATGCGTAAAGAAACAGAGGAGAAATATCTTTGGGCATTAAACTGTTTAAAATCAACTCTAGATGAGAGGAGCATGCAACAACCACGTGTTATAGTTACGGACAGGGAGTTAGCTCTGATGAATGCATGCGAGAAAGTTTTTCCGAATGCTACCCGATTACTTTGTAGGTGGCACGTTTCTCAAAGTATATTTAGAAACTGCAAATCATTTTTCACCACGGATCATGATTGGAAAATCTTCAATATAATGTGGAATGCACTCGTTGAATCTCAAACGTGGACATCATTCCTCCAAAATTACAAGCAACTTCAGTCAATGTTAATCCATCATCAAGGTATGTATTATTACTATAATTCTGTTAGTATTATTGTTACCATCGTTATCATCATTATTATCTTTGCAGATGTTTTGGATTACTTGAATAGTACTTGGTTAAACAAGTATAAAGAAATGTTTGTGTCCGTATGGACTAACGAATGCTTACATTTCGGAAATCAGACAACTAACAGAGCTGAAAGCCAACATGCCAAGCTAAAAAAATTCTTGAATTCAGCAAATTGTACCTTAGATAAGATTGTTCGTCACATTGATGAAGTAGTGAACTCGCAATATACAATTGTTAAAGATAGCTTCGAAAAAAGTAGAACTGTTCTAATGCATAAACACAACCTACCAATGTTGAAGCTATTACATGGCTCTGTTTCTCATGAAGCACTTGATATAATAATAGCAGAGCGTCATTTAAAGCGTTCACATTGTCGTTGTCAAGTTCGTAAGTGTTATGGATTACCATGTGCTTGTGAAATCTCAAAGTATAAGAAAGCAGGTCAGTGTATTAAACTAAGATTCGGTCGATGTGCTTGGTAATATTTAAAAGCTGACAACTTATGTTTTAATGCAGGTCAATCTATTCCTTTAGATTCGGTTGATGAATTTTGGAGGAAACTCGAGTTATCAGTATATTGTGAGGATATTACTTGTGACGTCGAGTTGGAAAGTTTTAAACAAGCCTTCGATAATCGATCCATGTCTGGAAAGAAAAGTTTACTACAAAAGTTAAAAGCATTAACCAATCCAAGTATACCTTTTGTTGAAGAACCTGATGTTAAAAAAAATACTCGTGGACGACCAACTACAAAATCCAAACAACAAACAATACCGAACCCTGCAATTGCTAAACCGCCCCTTCAACGAAGCTACTCTCAGAAGCCTCCAAGGCACAGTCCGTTTGGGAACTCCCAAGATCATGATTACACTCAAGAGCCTTCAAGGCATAGTTCATTTACGAACTATCAAGAGCAGGATTACACTCAAGAACCTGCAAGGCATAGTTCATTTGTGAACTCCCAAGATCATGATTACACTCAAGAGCCTTGGAGACATAGTTCATTCGGGTATCTAGAGACTGATGATTATGTTGGTTACATCAGTCCAGACGTGAACTATCAAGTGCCTGGTGAAACAAGTCCATTCATAAATCAAGATATTTACGGAAAAAAACCATTCAAGGACGATCCTGGTGAACCAAGTCCGTTCATGACACAAGATACAGACGGACAAGGTTTTTTACCAACCTTTTAAACACACCGGGATATGATTTCATGGGGTTGAACCAAGATATTGTCGGACAAAGTTCTTTCGCCAACTCTACAAGTGCGCCAGGCTATGACTTCATGGGGTTGAACCAAGATCAAGCATCACAGGTGATACACAACTATATTCATCTAATTCCAAAAATCTTCCATGCGTATGTTACACGCATACATAACGTGTTAGGTGATGGAAATTGTGGGTTTCGGGCGACAGCTTCTGCTCTCGGGTACGGTGAAGATGAATGGTTATTTATCCGGAGATCACTGATGGAAGAGCTACTCGAGTTTAGAAATAAGTACACTAAGGCTTTCTTAGGCTCATTCAAAGATGTGTTCACGTCCTTGGCTTGGTCAGGATTGGGGTTTGCACATGAAAAACACTGGATGATTATGTTAGAGGCAGGATTCTTGATTGCGAACAAGTTTAATGTGATCGTTCATTTTTTATCTCAAGAAAAAAGAAACAGTTCTACTTGTTTTTCGCTTTGGAGAGGCCCTCACGAGTTCCCAGAAAAAAAAATAATTACAATTGCACACGTGAATGGTAACCATTTTATAATGGTAGAATTGCAAGAAGAGTATCCAATTGCCAGCACAAACAACCTATGGAAATTAATGAGAGAAAATGATGCAGCTGGCTGGGAGAATATATTTGAATCACGTCAAAATATGTATAAGTCTTGGATAGCACAACCTGCTACATTTGGGGGGAGTATAGATTACACCTCGGTATGTAAATTATTAAATGATGATAATAATTTTGTAAAAAAGTACTTATTTTTATATAGCTTTTATTACAGCTATAAATATAATTTGATAAATTATAACAATAAAAACTAATAATAAATACTATATCATTACTACTAATAATAATAATAAATATAATAATAATAAATATAATAACTAATTAAATAATAAACAAATACTAAATAACTAATAATTAAATAAATGAATAAAAAAAAGACAACAAAAAGACAAAACAGGCTAAAAACAAAAACAAAAAATAATTGATGGATGTGATGTTTTTGATAGGGGGGGGGGGGAATAGAATGAGCCTTAGGGATAACCGCAGACCTTTACTCTAACAAAATGTCTACGTAGCTATTTCCTTTTAAAAACTTTAAGTGTTAGCAAATCATTATTCCGTCAGAGGAAACCCTTAAAGCCCGAAGGTTTCAGCTAAATGTAATCTTCTACGTCATCTTTTTAAACCCAACCCTTACACACACAAGTGGTTTTCTATGATTATTTTGGCTTTTGTTTTTACTCATGTTTATTTTGGCTTTTGTTTTTACTCAAAATCAAATACAATAGTGGTAAGGTCTTATTTGTCAAGTACAAAAAACTTGAAGGGTCTTATTTGACCACACACACAAACTCCCCTCCCTGATGGTTTAATACAAAAAAAAAAAAAAAAAGATTGAAAAAGAATGTGGGCCCCAGCGCCCTGAAATTCCGGTAACCTTTTCTGAGAAACTTTTCTGAGAAACGGAAAACAGAGGGTGCATGGCGGAATGTGGAACTCATGCAACGCTACCGTGCGCCGATCAGCTGCTATAAAGCTCAAACAAACTTCATCCGTTGTTACTCAAACCATTTGCTCCATCGGCGACGCTAACGGAGTTTGTTCATGGGTAACTTATCTACTCTTTTTACTACTGTACTATAATTCATTATAAAATTAAGTTGTTGTTCAATTGTGATCCTTGATTATTATTTTATTATTCGTAATCATTTGGGTTTTAATATCAACTTGAAGCAATGAGATTGTTAAAATTTACGTGTTATGCATTTTATATAATTGAACAAGTTTCTGGAAATTATTTGTGTTAATTTATTCCGATTTGGAAAAAAAACACATCGTGATTCTTTTAGATCACACTTGTTTTGTAATTTATGTGTTTATAGATATGAATAAAGCGTAATTTAATGTAGATGTAATTTGGAGAAAATTTGAGTGGCGGACCTAGGATTATTTCTCATGGGTTCGGAAATTTCTAAGGATCAGTTGGGTCATTTCATATAATAAAAAAATTTGGTTCGATTAGGGTCGGATCGATTTCAGTTCAGTTTTGGATTTTTTTTCTCATGGGATGTTAAATATTAAAAATTTTCGGTCAAGTTGAGTCGGGTTGGTTCATATAATAAAAACTATTAACCAAGTTACAAAATTTAAAATACATAATAAAAATACTTTAATCGTTATTAGAAATACATAACTAAAATTAAAAAATACAACTAATGCTAACTTCATTAAAACATATACCAACAAAATAAAAAGTGTTTCCTTGTTTTAACATACTTTTTGTTTGATACCTTTCTCTTAAATTATTTTTACAAAGAGACGTCATTTACAATTTTAGATGATTAAGAATGTTTTTCAGTTATTTATTCTCAAAAAATAACATAAATTTTATGAAATTGGTTTTTTAAGATAGTAACTCCAAATCAGAATAAATAAATAAATGAATTGAGTTACAACAAATCGATTGATAAATAGTCTACAAAGTAAATCAAAATAAAATGCAAAAATAATGTAGTATTTATTGGTAAAAAGAAAAGAAAAGTTGTAGATGTTGGAAGTGATTAGGCAATAGGTTATGTACCTAGGTTGTAGCCTTGTAGGCTTGAAACAAACGGATATTTTCCAAAAGAAAAATAAAAATAAAAAATAAAAATACACACCAATAAAAAAAAATGTGTTATCTTTTTCAAACATTTCTTCTTCATTTTACTATTTGGTTATAGAGCAACTATGGCTGGCCAGAATAACCTCTTGCACTTCATCTTCTCTTCATTTTCTCTTTAATTCCAGAACATTTCATGGGTGCGGTATCAAAATTTCTTGGGGGTGCTCGAGATTAAATCATATATTTACTAAAGAAAAATAAAAATTCATGGGGTGCGCCCGCCCACCTACGCTAACACCTGGGTCCGCCCCTGATTGTCAATGATCTGTAATGTTTTGCTGTTTTAAGATCAGAAGAAGCAGGTGATGATTGATCTTTATATCCTTTTAGGATATACATATGACTTAATTATTTGCTTTTTGTTGATATACGCGCGTGAGGATCTCGCGTTATCTTATATTTGTAGATTTTCATTTGTGGCACGTTGAAATTTATAAACATTCATGTGTGCTTCTATTTATATGGAAAATAACTAGATACTATGCATCCGCGTGACGTATGCCCTTTATAGTCAACGGGGTGGTACCGTGATTGTATAACGGAACAATTCTATAACGCGTGGAAGTTCAAAATCCCCACCCCGACCTTAATGTATAACGCGTTAATATATAACGAAAATCCAATTTCGTTATTTTTACAACGCGTGATGTTTTTTTTGTGAGTGTATTGTTGGTTGGGGGGAAATTGTTGGGTGTGGTGATGAGTGATGACCACCCCCACTAAAAAAGGTTGTGAGTGATGAAAAAATGGTTGATGACATGGCGGAACTTGATTGGTGCTTGTGAGTGATAGAATTCTATCACTAGTGACCACCCCCCTCCCCTTAGTGATCGGATATGTAATATTATACTAATGTAGTATGTTATGAAGTTTATTATTCATTCAAAGAGTCTCATCTCATGTGGATGAAACAACAGGATCTATGGTAACAATTTTATATATTTACTCTAGATTGCAATCATCTTTTACCATATATCCTATTACTACTTGCCAACATAACCATATAACCAATTATTTCTTAATATTGTATAGCATTGTCTGTTGGGATCGCGCAAGAGATAGGGCATGAATTGGAATCGGAAGTGGAATATTTTGTTCCAATACCAAAACCTTATGTAAGAATGTTTGGCGCTGCGGCAAATGGAGGAGGCCGTCCCCTTGCAAGCGTACTTGAATTAACTGCTAGTAAATCTTACTACAATGTTGTAGTCGAGTTGCCTCAAGTTCAATATGAAGGTAAGTCTCATTTTTTTTTGGTCTCATTTAGCAAAAAGGTTTACAGGCATCATAGATTTTGTAAGAAACGAATTGACCCAAAACACTATTTGTCCAGTTTTTTGATGATAATCTATGTTTTTTTTAATAAAACGATTTAGTAGGTTTTATGGATTAGAAAAGGATAATATATGTGTAGGTCAGCCAAAAAAAAAAAAAAAAAAAAAAATTGGCCATGGTGATTCTGTGCTGTCAAGAAGCCACCCCCCTAAGATTAAACCAATTTTAGAATTCACACAAGTATCAATTTGGTTCTGTTTATCCAGTTTCGACAAAAGACTTGTTAAGAAAATTATACTCAAAAGAAACATTTTAAATGACAGAGTATATTTGGCGTTTTTGTCATATTACAAGGTACTAATTTGACCCGTTAGAAATATGACATGACCCAAATTGACTCAGTGACAATTAGTAATGGTTGAAATTGTGACATGTAGTGACAGAAACTATATATCCAAAAGTGCAACCATCTTAAGGAACTTTTTTTTATATGATTGTATCAGATGAAGCAAGATGTACCGTGAATATCAATAGCGAGGTGACCATTGAAGGACAGATAAGTCATGGTGCAATATATGCAGATAAGCCCATTATCGGAAACAAAAGAAAGCGGGTCCAACTATGCCCAACTGAACCATGGGCTATTTCTTTCTACTTCCCTGGCCTAGTGGACTGGTGGACCGCTTCTGTCCACGTTCCTTCAAGTAACATTATCGAAATCCTTGTGATGAAAACAATGTTGCCGCCTGAACCTACAGCCACTGGTTCGACAGCTTTTGTCACTGGGGCTGGTCATGACCTTGGTACAGTTGGTGATACCTCACTTACCCCGTCCGACATGGTGCGCGAGTAGTTTCATGTCTTTGATATCTATCTAGACATTATTATATGCTATAAGTTATCGGTCAGGACCCTTTTCGGCTTTTTATTTGAGTTGGACATCATGTTATCCGTTGAATTTTCGGTCTTTAAGTATGTAATTGTACTAAAAAGTTGTGATCATCTGGACCTCTACCGGATCTTGGCACAACTCAGTGTTGAACTTAATATATGGGCGTGTTTATGTTATATATTAGGCATGTGGTCATATATATTTATTTAGGCATGTGAGTATGTTGTCTTACATATTACGTATGTGAGATTGTGAGTTAAGTAATTGATTTTCAATTATAGATGATAGATCATGATCTTTGGCGTGTTGTTTTCCCAAGAAGGCGGATCCCGTATAACTGTATAAGGCTATGCGTTATACACAGGAAGGTGTTCGGGATGCCGACTTGTATAGAGAGACTAATACTCTTAAAAAGTGAAAGGATTATTAGCTACAAATTTAGTCACATACTCTTAAAAAGTGAATATATAATTTGCATTGGTATAAGTTAAAATTAAAAATACAATTAAAACAGATAACCAGAAACCAATAAAAGTTGAATTATATATAGAGAATAAAGAGGTTTATTACTTGTTTAATTCTAATTGTATTATACTAGGTTGGAACCCAATGTATTATACCGGTTGCATAAATAGGATTCTATATAATAAATAATAAAAAATATATATTTTTTAAACAGCAAATAACAAAAAATATATATCTTTTAAAAAAATTGTATATTGCACGTGTTTGATAAAATATAATGTCATATGTTAACACAAATAGTCATCAAGATTTATCTTTTAAAAAATAAACATTGATATATCATTTACTTATTATAAGAATTTACTTTGTTTTTTTATTTTACATAAATGTAATTCTATGTAATAAATAATAAAAAAGATATATCTTTAAAAAAAAACTAGTATATTGCACGTGTTGAATAAAATATACTGTTATATGTTAACACAGTCGTCAAGATTTATCTTTTAGAAATGAAATTTGACGTACTATTACTTAATATAACATTTTATTATAACATTTTACTTTTTTTATTTATTATTATGTTAAAAACACTTTTATTACATGGGGTTGAATCCCGGTTTTATGATACATTCAAATTATGAGATACAAATATTTTATTTAGTTTTATGCACCTTCATGCTTATTTGTTTATTTCATTTATAAAACACTCGTCTTAAATTTGTATTCAAGAGAGTTACGGTACAAAAATGTGGAGATCGATCCCTATGTTTTTATATATTTAATCATTTTTATGAATTATACCGTAGAATCGAGAATTAAATTCTCTTTAAATAGAGTATAGAATTGTTATATTTAAAAATTGTGTTCTTTCTACATGTTGATACAATGTGCGATATATGATGGGTTTAAACCAATTATAATAGTACGTCTACTATTATAGCTATGCGTCTAAAAACACTTACAACTTGATGGAAGCATATATACGGATCTAGAATAATTATTTAATTCTTGTAAAAAACAATAATACGATTATTAAGTATATATGAAACGGGAACCTTTGACATCTGTGCTTGTGATATCATTGTACAAACTCTAAACAATACAATATTAATAAAACAATGTGTTTTGATCCCAATGTTTGTCATTTATGTTTGATTTTATGCACATGTTGATTTTTGATCGATTTTGAACTCTATATCGCTTTCTGGGGAGTTATACGCAAACTGATGCGTAAACACGATCAATTTAACGCGACAAACATTCCGGAACAACAACATAAACTTAACATACCTTAAATAACGTTTGCATAACTTATAAATAAGTTTTAAAGGCTTTGGTATGTCAAAAACAAGTTTATTCGCTCTTAGGGACTATTTGAGTCAACTTGCAAAAGTCTACCTTTTCGTAAGGCAACGTACAGTCCGGAACTTGATCATAAGTTAAACATACCATATATAACCTAAACATGGCTTAGAAATAAGCTTTGATGGGTTCGGTGTGTGAAAACATGCTTATATGATCTTACAGGGGCTAAAAGTGTCAAAAACGGTGTAAGTTTGCATTTTCGCGCATATCTTACGTTCTGACCACATCTGGACATCCAAAATTTTTGTACACACTAAAATACTTTTATTTTAGTGATCGGCATGCAAAAAATACCACTCGTCGCTTAATTTGGTTCGTTTTCGCGTCCGTTTGAGTTTTGTCGTAATTTAGCGAACAACGCGACCGTACGACCAAACGAGCCGACATCCGAGAGTTTTCTAAGCACATTTTGAGTCCTTTAAACTTTATTGACCTTGTAGAGCCTTGAAAATGGCTTAACGGGTGTCAAAAGTGCCTAAAATGGACTCGAACCTAGTGCAGGGACCTAAACTGTAATTTATGAATCTTGTGCTGAACTAGGGAACCCACACGGGCCACGTAAGCCCAGCTTACATACTTACGCGGGCCGCCTGAACAGCCCAGCGACCAGAAAGTTTGTTTTTGCTGCTGTTTGATAATTCACGGGCTGTTTATGCAAATTCTTTGTGTGGTAACCAAGTTATCCCTTCTCCAAGGCTTTGAACCTGCATCCAACAAGTGTATGGTTGAGATTTCTTGCTTCATAACCACACAAACACTTGTCTTGATCTTGTAAACTCACCACAACTATAAATAGCATGCCAAACTTCCTCATTCACTTGCTCATTCCTCTCTTCTCTTCTCTACATCTGCTTTGGAGAGCTTCCTAATCTGATCGGAGGTTTATTCTTAGTAGAAAAGATAGCAAGGACCCTTAGTGAGCATTCTTTCATTCTTTTATTGCTTACTAGTTTAAAAAGTCAAATAGTGTTTGACTTTCAGTTTGACCAGTCAATGGTCAACGCAAAGTTCAGTTGAACTTTGCAATGTGATTGTAATCACATTGGTTATAATCCTTAGTGATTATACCTACTGATTACCACGTTAACTAGGTGTAGTGACGAGTCAAAGTTTCGGTCAAAATGCGTTTTAGCATGCATTTTGCCTCGGAACTACTTTTAGGTATCAAAACACTTTGTTTTGATACCAAATCAGTAGGTTAAACATGTTTTGACATGTTTAACTCGTCACTGTTAGTTTAGTGCTTGTTTAGGGTCGTAAGTTTAGCGGCCTAGACAACCGCTTAGACTTTCGAACCCGACCCGTTTGGTCGATCTTTAGGATCCGACCAAGCTTAGTTAGTGATCATAGTTGCATAGGGAATAACCACTGAGGTTATACCTTATGATCACATAGGATTGGTTAGTCATTTGCTAGTTAGCTTGTATGCCCATAGGAAATGACCAAAACGCCCTTTTGAAGCATAAATCTGAATTTTACCTATGTGAACATATTTTTGACATATAATCTGATTTAGTAACATGTTTACGGATAATTGGGCATGTAAGACTTGGCATAGCACATAGATAACCATCCGAACATAGTTTTACGCAAACGACGCATTCTAGTAGCTTATGTTACCATAATGGGTCGAAACGGGTCAAAAGCACTTAGTTAGACTTTCCAATCAGAATGTAGGGCCTATTAAATCATACCATATGAGTTCCAATACTCATTTGATTTATAGAACCTCATTCTATCCTATCTCCCGATTTAGGATCCGTTATTAACATAGTTACCTATACTAGGTGCCGGTTGATTCGTGATCCTCGGAGCCTTATTTTGGTCTTATTCTCAAGACTATTAGGCAATCCCAAGTGAGTACATAGTTCCCCTCTTTTACTGTTTTCAAATACTTTGGGGTGATACACATGTACATACGTGTTACTTTCATGCATTTCATACTTTTATGACATAAACATGCTAGTTTCACCTAGTACACTTATAGTACATGCTTTCAATTATGTTTTGCTATGTATGTCAAGCATGCTAGCGAATTGATTTATTACACATTTGTTGCATATGTTTACTTAGCATATGTACACATTGTTTTACATGACATTTATGCTATGTATGTTTACTAAGCATGCTAGCACATTGTTTTACATGAACATTTCTACTAGGCATGTTTACTTAGCATCCCTAGTACATGATTTTCATAGCATGCTTACATTGGTTATGACAATTGGTGTGTTTAATCGGGACAATAATACATTCATTAACATTAGCTACGCCGCTCGGACTTATGTAATGGTACCATAGGAATTGACAACTCCCGTTTCCGACTTCCTAGGTTTGTTTTGGAAGTTGGGAATGACAGAATCCGACTACATAATTTAGATAAACCTTTAATTCGTTTAAGGGTTTGTCGCCACAGTCGCAAGGCTTGAATGTATGCGATTAACATTACTGCATAAATGTTTGTAATCATAAAGCATTGTTTTTCTGCAAAACATAACATTTGAATTAAACTTAGGTTTATTCAAGAACATTGTTTTGTACATTTTCTATGGGGTTGAGTAGCTTCTAGTTATTCACTATACATGACGTTTGTTACACCTTGACATCATCACATAGTTTAAGTAGATGATTTCCTACTTGCTATGCATTTCATTGGTTATACATGATACATGTTACATATGACATTGAACATGGTTTATACATAAACATTTTTGACATTAAACATGACATCTTGGGTGGTTATTGATAAGTGATTTATGTAACGGGGCTTTGTGTTATATGATAAAAGCATGGTGGATACGCCGCTGGTACTTCCTATATATAAGTGCTTTTATTGTATTATGCATTGTTGCGTTATCTAAACCACTTGGGCAAGACATGGAACATTTTATACAAGAACATGACATTGTTTTACAAAGTACACATTTTACAGAAATTCCTTTTCACTTGGTTATTCATTTAACCATGCATTGTTCTTTCATTATCATTTGATTTTCATATCGATTTTCACATGGTTTTACAAAGGAAAACAATTTTACAAGGTTCATGACTACATTTTTGTTAAACACTTCTTTCAAATCCAAGTCATGAATCTGCATAAGCAAAACCTATGTATCTCACAGGCATTTTTATGCTGACGTACCTATTTTTACATGTGTTTTAGGTGCTAATGCATGATGATGTTTGTGCTACACTTAGACGGACTCGGGCCTTAGTGACTTAAAAGACAATTATTATGTTATTTTAGTTGAACTCAAAAACAATGTAAAACTTTAATTAATAATACATAACTTTATTTACCATGGTTGTCGAAACAATAATTCTGTCGCAATCACTCCCCGGCGTTTCCTCCGCGGTTTTTGGTTGTTTTGGCGCGACCGGGGTGTGACAGAACCTTTGATTCCTAATTTACCATAATTTCAATCACAGAACTTCAAAGTATATATATCTACTCATAATAAAAACAAACGTTTGTGTTTATCTAAATTTTTGTTTAGAATTATTTATAGAAAAACAAATATTTATTCTTATCTAATTTTTTGTTTAAAATTATTATTACTAATTTTTTTTTGTTTAAAATTATTATTATTATTATCATTATTATTTAATATGGTCTATATAAAAACAAACGTTTATCCCCATCTAACTATTTATTCTTATCTAATATTTTATTTAAAATTATTGTTATTTAATATGAGAGATAAATAGGAAAATAAGGTAAGAAAACACGAGAAAATGACACGTGTCCAAAAAAGATTTCATTTATTAGTATATTATATTATCTTATATTATATTATATTATATTATATTATATTATATTATATTATATTATATTATATTATATTATATTATATTATATTATATTATAATATATTATATTATATTATATTATATTACATTACATTACATTACATTACATTACATTACATTACATTACATTACATGATATCATATCATATCATATCATATCATATCATATCATATCATATCATATCATATCATATCATATCATATCATATCATATCATATCATATCATATCATATATCATGTCATATCATATCATATAAAATCAAAACACAAGTTATGTGCTATAGTAAAGTTTTCTAGCTTTTGATTAACTACTGAAGTAAATAGTGTGAGTATGTAACTAGTCCATGTACGTTATAACTTAACTCCTTATAAGCTTACACCTATACCTTTTTATACTTACCTTTTACACTTTTCAAGATTTTATTTTGTATTTTTTTTCTTTTATCTAACCAATTAGATTTTGCCACATGTCTCACTCATAACTTTGTTTTTCTTTTTTGGAGGGACACCCAATCCTCAAACGATTGACACCTAATGAACACCAATTGGTGGCAGAGTTGACGGGGAAGGGTGTGTTCCCAAAAAATATTTTAGGTGTTATGAAGGAGCGTGATGAAAATAATGTCTCTACAATTAAAAACATATATAACGCACATGATAAAATTCGAGCAACGGATCATAAAGGGAAATCTTTGATGGAGGTGCTAATGTCTCATTTAAATGATAAAGGGTATACTTTTGAAATTTCTACCAATAGAGTTTCAAACATGTTGGAAGACTTATTCTTTGTTCCTAAAATCTCATACAAGTACTTCCTTGATTTTCCACATGTGTTGCTTATGGATGTCACATACAATACGAACAAGTATAAATTGCCTTTTCTTGAAATTGTTGGTGTAACTTCTACCAACAAGACAATCTCCATAGCTTTTGCAGTTATGCGTAAAGAAACAGAGGAGAAATATCTTTGGGCATTAAACTGTTTAAAATCAGCTCTAGATGAGAGGAGCATGCAACAACCACGTGTTATAGTTACGGACAGGGAGTTAGCTCTGATGAATGCATGCGAGAAAGTTTTTCCGAATGCTACCTGTAACACCTCGAAAATTCTTGTCCATTGAAATAAAGACACGTGTCATGAGAGACAGACGTGTCAGGAAAACCGGATCAGATAAAAAGATGTACGGTAGGATTTTAGTAAAAAGGGCGTTATGTTATTAAAATACCTCTGAACGACCCAAGGACGACATGTTATTAAATCACCTCTGAGCGACCCAAATTTTTATAAATTCCAAGATCCTTAAACCGTTAGATAAACATCTTATAGAATAACCGGCTGTTTCCAAATAAATAAGGTTTCATCTTTTATATGGACTTAGGATTATCAGGATGGTTACTACTAAAATGCTGACTAAAACCTTTGAAAAAAAAAGGAATCAAAGATAGTTATTTAGTTTGTCCAATTTCCATGAGAAAACCAAGACTTGTTCTTGATAATTCCGTCAAAGTTAATGCATGCCATAAGAGTCCAAGGTATCAAAGTTCATGCAAGCATGCAAAATCTGAATTAGTGGACCCTACACTACAGTAAAGGCATGATGTTTCGACATTTCAAGGTTGCATGGTCAAGACTTAAAAGTTTTAAAAATTTTTGTCCTCTGACCATCGGTTACGGACCGCAAGGCTCTAGGCTTACGGTCCGTAAGGAAGGTACCTGGGCATTTTCAGCAAAGGTCGGTTACGGACCGTAGCCATTTCAGCATACGGTCCGCAAGAGGTGCTTACGGACCGCAAGGCCTATAGCTTACGGTTCGTAAGACTGTCGCTGGCAGCAAGTTTTGGACAGTTGCCTGTTCAACCCGTTACACCGACTTAGAATGATGGTTTTTGAAATCAGGGGCTTGATAGGCAGTATTTAGCCCTCTAGGGACACCTGGGATGATCCCCCAACCTTTGTAGAGTTGCTTGTCTCAATCTTGGACCATTTAGTTCACTATATAAGGGCATGAGGTGGTGACCATTTCATTTGCTCATTTGGGACATTGGTTCAAGACTTCTCTGGAGCTTCCCTGGACAGCAACCAACTTTCATTAGGTCCCTAATCCTTCTTAGGACTCTTGTAAGTGCCCTTAACCTCCCTTAATCCATTCTAGCTTAGTTAATTAGCTAAAAGTCAAACCGTCGTAATTAAGGTTTGACTTCGTGATTAATTAAAATATGCTCTGTCAAATCACGAATTAAAGATACCTTTAAGTAGGTAATTATGTGGGTAACAAACCCTTAAAAGGGTATTTTCAGATTCCCACTCTAAGCATGTCAATTGTCGAGTCAAAGCTAACTTTAAAAAGTCAACAGAATGCTTAAATCCGAATTAACTTATAATTAGCAATGTAGGATGCATGCAACCTGTTTTAACATTAATATAAATTGGTAAATAATGTAAGAACATGTTCCAACATGTTCAACTCGACAATTTTCTGTTTAGACCCGGTTTGGAACCGAAAGTCACATAGTTTGACTTTCGCTTTGACTTTCAGTTCTGGCCCGGTTTAGTCATGATTAAGATTGCCATAGAGCTCCTTTTGGACCTAATAACATGTTCAGTATATCCTCCTGTGATTATACAACTTGGTTCATTAGATATCTTGATCGTATGCATGTTTTCGTTAAATGCCCATATGTTGACCATATGCATGGTTCATTAGATACCTTCGAAACTAACCGGTCTAAGCTTAGGCTATGTTAAAAGACCCGTTAGGATTCTAATAGGTTATTATAAACCTTCGTTCCAGAATAGGAGACCAGTAAAAGACCCTTGCATTTGCTTTTGTGGTTTATACTTGCTCAGGTAAATACTTTTAACTTATTTTCCCTTATATGGGCTTGGGGGTACGGTATATAAAATACCGCTTGGTCGGGCAATTGACCCTAACTCATTAGTAGTTGGGTATTATCAATGTGACCCGTTTGAAAACTAGTTTTGTTTGTTTTACGCCTTTGGGAGTTTAATGACCATGTCCCGGATATCCTTGGCATCATTTTAAGAAATGGCCACGACCTTGACACCCGGGTGTAGGCGTACACCCGGTAATGTGTCCATATTTATTAAGGTATAAACGTTGGCTTCCCGCCGCGGATTTATACTGAGTGGTGTGTCAATTAACCTTAAACCCGGCACGACCCGGGCGACTGAACGCATAACGAACATGTAATTCTTTTACAAGTTTAACTATGATTAATTATTCCCAAGTTATAAAAAGTTTTGTGCCTTGTGCATTCAAACCAATTTTTCTAAATATTTTCAAAATGAGTCAGTTAAATTGTATTTACCAGTGCAAACTGACGTATTTTCCCCAAAAAGATTAAGTGCAGGTTCTACACGGAATAGGCTGACTTTTCCTTAGCATCATAGAGTCTCGCAAGCTTTGGGATGCATTTATCTGTTGAACAATTACCTCTTTTATTCCGATCTGCCTGTGGATCTATTTCGACTACTTGTGATACTTAGATATTACATTTGATGGTTGAAGTAAATCTATTCTTATTGCTTCCGCTGTGTATTATAATTTGTGTTGTTTGAAAATGATGATATCAACTACGTCAATAATCCCCCACCGGGCCCACCGTTGACACGTGGAAATTTGGGGTGTGACAGGTTGGTATCAGAGCCAACACCGAGTGAATTAAACACTAGCCTTTTGTGTTTAATCTCAGTGCACAACTATATTCATCTAATTCCAAAAATCTTCCATGCGTATGTTACACGCATACATAACGTGTTAGGTGATGGAAATTGTGGGTTTCGGGCGACAGCTTCTGCTCTCGGGTACGGTGAAGATGAATGGTTATTTATCCGGAGATCACTGATGGAAGAGCTACTCGAGTTTAGAAATAAGTACACTAAGGCTTTCTTAGGCTCATTCAAAGATGTGTTCACGTCCTTGGCTTGGTCAGGATTGGGGTTTGCACATGAAAAACACTGGATGATTATGCCAGAGGCAGGATTCTTGATTGCGAACAAGTTTAATGTGATCGTTCATTTTTTATCTCAAGAAAAAAGAAACAGTTCTACTTGTTTTTCGCTTTGGAGAGGCCCTCACGAGTTCCCAGAAAAAAAAATAATTACAATTGCACACGTGAATGGTAACCATTTTATAATGGTAGAATTGCAAGAAGAGTATCCAATTGCCAGCACAAACAACCTATGGAAATTAATGAGAGAAAATGATGCAGCTGGCTGGGAGAATATATTTGAATCACGTCAAAATATGTATAAGTCTTGGATAGCAAAACCTGCTACATTTGGGGGGAGTATAGATTAAACATCGGTATGTAAATTATTAAATGATAATAATTTTGTAAAAAAAATACTTATTTTTATATAGCTTTTGTTATAGCTATAAATATAATTTGATAAATTATAACAATAAAAACTAATAATAAATACTATATCATTACTACTGCTAATAATAATAAATATAATAATAATAATAATAACTAATTAAATAATAAACAAATACTAAATAACTAATAATTAAATAAATGAATAAAAAAAAGACAACAAAAAGACAAAACAGGCTAAAAACAAAAACAAAAAATGATTGATGGATGTGATGTTTTTGATAGGGGGGTGTAATTAGTAAATAGGGGGGGGGTGGGAATAAAATGAGCCTTAGGGATAACCGTAGACCTTTACTCTAACAAAATGTCTACGTAGCTATTTCCTTTTAAAAACTTTAAGTGTTAGCAAATCATTATTCCGTAAGAGGAAACCCTTAAAGCCCGAAGGTTTCAGCTAAATGTAATCTTCTACGTCATCTTTTTAAACCCAACCCTTACACACACTAGTGGTTTTCTATGATTATTTTGGCTTTTGTTTTTACTCATGTTTATTTTGGCTTTTGTTTTTACTCAAAATCAAATACAATAGTGGTAAGGTCTTATTTGTCAAGTACAAAAAACTTGAAGGGTCTTATTTGACCACTCACACAAACTCCCCTCCCTGATGGTTTAATACAAAAAAAAAATAGATTGAAAAAGAATGTGGGCCCCAGCGCCCTGAAATTCCGGTAACCTTTTCTGAGAAACTTTTCTGAGAAACGGAAAACAGAGGGTGCATGGCGGAATGTGGAACTCATGCAACCCTACCGTGCGCCGATCAGCTGCTATAAAGCTCAAACAAACTTCATCCGTTGTTACTCAAACCATTTGCTTCATCGGCGACGCTAACGGAGTTTGTTCATGGGTAACTTATCTACTCTTTTTACTACTGTACTATAATTCATTATAAAATTAAGTTGTTCAATTGTGATCCTTGATTATTATTTTATTGTTCATAATCATTTTGGTTTTAATATCAACTTGAAGCAATGAGATTGTTAAAATTTACGTGTTATGCATTTTATATAATTGAACAAGTTTCTGGAAATTATTTGTGCTAATTTATTCCGATTTGGAAAAAAACACATCGTGATTCTTTTAGATCACACTTGTTTTGTAATTTATGTGCTTAGGATTATTTCTCATGGGTTCGGAAATTTCTAAGGATCAGTTGGGTCATTTCATATAATAAAAAAATTTGGTTCGATTCGGGTCGGATCGATTTCAGTTCAGTTTTGGATTTTTTTTCTCATGGGAGGTTAAATATTAAAAATTTTCGGTCAAGTTGAGTCGGGTTGATTCATATAATAAAAACTATTAACCAAGTTACAAAATTTAAAATACATAATAAAAATACTTTAATTGTTATTAGAAATACATAATTAAAATTAAAAATACAACTAATGCTAACTTCATTAAAACATATACCAACAAAATAAAAAGTGTTTCCTTGTTTTAACATACTTTTTGTTTGATACCTTTCTCTTAAATTATTTTTACAAAGAGACGTCATTTACAATTTTAGATGATTAAGAATGTTTTTCAGTTATTTATTCTCAAAAAATAACATAAATTTTATGAAATTGGTTTTTTAAGATAGTAACTCCAAATCAGAATAAATAAATAAATGAATTGAGTTACAACAAATCGATTGATAAATAGTCTACAAAGTAAATCAAAATAAAATGCAAAAATAATGTAGTATTTATTGGTAAAAAGAAAAGAAAAGTTGTAGATGTTGGAAGTGATTAGGCAATAGGTTATGTACCTAGGTTGTAGCCTTGTAGGCTTGAAACAAACGGATATTTTCCAAAAGAAAAATAAAAATAAAAAATAAAAATACACACCAATAAAAAAAAATGTGTTATCTTTTTCAAACATTTCTTCTTCATTTTACTATTTGGTTATAGAGCAACTATGGCTGGCCAGAATAACCTCTTGCACTTCATCTTCTCTTCATTTTCTCTTTAATTCCAGAACATTTCATGGGTGCGGTATCAAAATTTCTTGGGGGTGCTCGAGATTAAATCATATATTTACTAAAGAAAAAAAAAATTCATGGGGTGCGCCCGCCCACCTACGCTAACACCTGGGTCCGCCCCTGATTGTCAATGATCTGTAATGTTTAGTTGTTTTAAGATCAGAAGAAGCAGGTGATGATTGATCTTTATATCCTTTTAGGATATACATATGACTTAATTATTTGCTTTTTGTTGATATACGCGCGTGAGGATCTCGCGTTATCTTATATTTGTAGATTTTCATTTGTGGCACGTTGAAATTTATAAACATTCATGTGTGCTTCTATTTATATGGAAAATAACTAGATACTATGCATCCGCGTGACGTATGCCCTTTATAGTCAACGGGGTGGTACCGTGATTGTATAACGGAACAATTCTATAACGCGTGGAAGTTCAAAATCCCCACCCCGACCTTAATGTATAACGTGTTAATATATAACGAAAATCCAATTTCGTTATTTTTACAACGCGTGATGTTTTTTTTGTGAGTGTATTGTTGGTTGGGGGGAAATTGTTGGGTGTGGTGATGAGTGATGACCACCCCCACTAAAAAAGGTTGTGAGTGATGAAAAATGGTTGATGACATGGCGGAACTTGATTGGTGCTTGTGAGTGATAGAATTCTATCACTAGTGACCACCCCCCTCCCCTTAGTGATCGGATATGTAATATTATACTATGTAGTATGTTATGAAGTTTATTATTCATTCAAAGAGTCTCATCTCATGTGGATGAAACAACAGGATCTATGGTAACAATTTTATATATTTACTCTAGATTGCAATCATCTTTTACCATATATCCTATTACTACTTGCCAACATAACCATATAACCAATTATTTCTTAATATTGTATAGCATTGTCTGTTGGGATCGCGCAAGAGATAGGGCATGAATTGGAATCGGAAGTGGAATATTTTGTTCCAATACCAAAACCTTATGTAAGAATGTTTGGCGCTGCGGCAAATGGAGGAGGCCGTCCCCTTGCAAGCGTACTTGAATTAACTGCTAGTAAATCTTACTACAATGTTGTAGTCGAGTTGCCTCAAGTTCAATATGAAGGTAAGTCTCATTTTTTTTTGGTCTCATTTAGCAAAAAGGTTTACAGGCATCATAGATTTTGTAAGAAACGAATTGACCCAAAACACTATTTGTCCAGTTTTTTGATGATAATCTATGTTTTTTTTAATAAAACGATTTAGTAGGTTTTATGGATTAGAAAAGGATAATATATGTGTAGGTCAGCCAAAAAAAAAAAAAAAAAAAAAAATTGGCCATGGTTGAAATTGTGACATGTAGTGACAGAAACTATATATCCAAAAGTGCAACCATCTTAAGGAACTTTTTTTTATATGGTTGTATCAGATGAAGCAAGATGTACCGTGAATATCAATAGCGAGGTGACCATTGAAGGACAGATAAGTCATGGTGCAATATATGCAGATAAGCCCATTATCGGAAACAAAAGAAAGCGGGTCCAACTATGCCCAACTGAACCATGGGCTATTTCTTTCTACTTCCCTGGCCTAGTGGACTGGTGGACCGCTTCTGTCCACGTTCCTTCAAGTAACATTATCGAAATCCTTGTGATGAAAACAATGTTGCCGCTTGAACCTACAGCCACTGGTTCGACAGCTTTTGTCACTGGGGCTGGTCATGACCTTGGTACAGTTGGTGATACCTCACTTACCCCGTCCGACATGGTGCGCGAGTAGTTTCATGTCTTTGATATCTATCTAGACATTATTATATGCTATAAGTTATCGGTCAGGACCCTTTTCGGCTTTTTATTTGAGTTGGACATCATGTTATTCGTTGAATTTTCGGTCTTTAAGTATGTAATTGTACTAAAAAGTTGTGATCATCTGGACCTCTACCAGATCTTGGCACAACTCAGTGTTGAACTTAATATATGGGCGTGTTTATGTTATATATTAGGCATGTGGTCATATATATTTATTTAGGCATGTGAGCATGTTGTCTTATATATTACGAATGTGAGATTGTGAGTTAAGTAATTGATTTTCAATTATAGATGATAGATCATGATCTTTGGCGTGTTGTTTTCCCAAGAAGGCGGATCCCGTATAACTGTATAAGGCTATGCGTTATACACAGGAAGGTGTTCGGGATGCCGACTTGTATAGAGAGACTAATACTCTTCAAAAGTGAAAGGATTATTAGCTACAAATTTAGTCACATACTCTTAAAAAGTGAATATATAATTTGCATTGGTATAAATTAAAATTAAAAATACAATTAAAACAGATAACCAGAAACCAATAAAAGTTGAATTATATATAGAGAATAAAGAAGTTTATTACTTGTTTAATTCTAATTGTATTATACTAGGTTGGAACCCAATGTATTATACCGGTTGCATAAATAGGATTCTATATAATAAATAATAAAAAATATATTTTTTTTGAACAGCAAATAACAAAAAATATATATCTTTTAAAAAAATTGTATATTGCACGTGTTTGATAAAATATAATGTCATATGTTAACACAAATAGTCATCAAGATTTATCTTTTAAAAAATAAACATTGATATATCATTTACTTATTATAAGAATTTACTTTGTTTTTTTATTTTACATAAATGTAATTCTATGTAATAAATAATAAAAAAGATATATCTTTAAAAAAAACTAGTATATTGCACGTGTTGAATAAAATATACTGTTATATGTTAACACAGTCGTCAAGATTTATCTTTTAGAAATGAAATTTGACGTACTATTACTTAATATAACATTTTATTATAACATTTTACTTTTTTTTATTTATTATTATGTTAAAAACACATTTATTACATGGGGTTGAATCCCGGTTTTATGATACATTCAAATTATGAGATACAAATATTTTATTTAGTTTTATGCACCTTCATGCTTATTTGTTTATTTCATTTATAAAACACTCGTCTTAAATTTGTATTCAAGAGAGTTACGGTACAAAAATGTGGAGATCGATCCCTATGTTTTTATATATTTAATCATTTTTATGAATTATACCGTAGAATCGAGAATTAAATTCTCTTTGAATAGAGTATAGAATTGTTATATTTAAAAATTGTATTCTTTCTACATGTTGATACAATGTGCGATATATGATGGGTTTAAACCAATTATAATAGTACGTCTACTATTATAGCTATGCGTC
The DNA here is from genome assembly GCF_002127325.2 of Helianthus annuus. NCBI lineage: Eukaryota > Viridiplantae > Streptophyta > Magnoliopsida > Asterales > Asteraceae > Helianthus > Helianthus annuus. The sequence goes on from NC_035448.2 coordinate 108,948,932, forward strand.
TAAAAACACTTACAACTTGATGGAAGCATATATCCGGATCTAGAATAATTATTTAATTCTTGTAAAAAACAATAATACGATTATTAAGTATATATGAAACGGGAACCTTTGACATCTGTGCTTGTGATATCATTGTACAAACTCTAAACAATACAATATTAATAAAACAGTGTGTTTTGATCCTAATGTTTGTCATTTATGTTTGATTTTATGCACATGTTGATTTTTGATCGATTTTGAACTCTATATCGCTTTCTGGGGAGTTATACGCAAATTGATGCGTAAACACGATCAATTTAACGCGACAAACATTCCGGAACAACAACATAAACTTAACATACCTTAAATAACCTTTGCATAACTTAGAAATAAGTTTTAAAGGCTTTGGTATGTCAAAAACAAGTTTATTCGCTCTTAGGGACTATTTGAGTCAACTTGCAAAAGTCTACCTTTTCGTAAGGCAACGTATAGTCCGGAACTTGATCATAAGTTAAACATACCATATATAACCTAAACATGGCTTAGAAATAAGCTTTGATGGGTTCGGTGTGTGAAAACATGCTTATATGATCTTACAAGGGCTAAAAGTGTCAAAAACGACGTAAGTTTGCATTTTCGCGCATATCTTACGTTCTGACCACATCTAGACATCCAAAATTTTTGTACACACTAAAATATTTTTATTTTAGTGATCGGCATGCAAAAATACCACTCGTCGCTTAATTTGGTTCGTTTTCGCGTCCGTTTGAGTTTTGTCGTAATTTAGCGAACAACGCGACCGTACAACCAAACGAGCCGACATCCGAGAGTTTTCTGAGCACATTTTGAGTCCTTTAAACTTTATTGACCTTGTAGAGCCTTGAAAATGGCTTAACGGGTGTCAAAAGTGCCTAAAATGGACTCGAACCTAGTGCAGGGACCTAAACTGTAATTTATGAATCTTGTGCTGAACTGGGGAACCCACACGGGCCACGTAAGCCCAGCTTACATACTTACGCGGGCCGCCTGAACAGCCCAGCGACCAGAAAGTTTGTTTTTGTTGCTGTTTGATAATTCAGGGGCTGTTTATGCAAATTCTTTGTGTGGTAACCAAGTTATCCCTTCTCCAAGGCTTTGAACCTGCATCCAACAAGTGTATGGTTGAGATTTCTTGCTTCATAACCACACAAACACTTGTCTTGATCTTGTAAACTCACCACAACTATAAATAGCATGCCAAACTTCCTCATTCACTTGCTCATTCCTCTCTTCTCTTCTCTACATCTGCTTTGGAGAGCTTCCTAATCTGATTGGAGGTTTATTCTTAGTAGAAAAGATAGCAAGGACCCTTAGTGAGCATTCTTTCATTCTTTTATTACTTACTAGTTTAAAAAGTCAAATAGTGTTTGACTTTCAGTTTAACCAGTCAATGGTCAACGCAAAGTTCGGTTGAACTTTGCAATGTGATTGTAATCACGTTGGTTATAATCCTTAGTGATTATACCTACTGATTACCACGTTAACTAGGTGTAGTGACGAGTCAAAGTTTCGGTCAAAATGCGGTTTAGCATGCATTTTGCCTCGGAACTACTTTTAGGTATCAAAACACTTTGTTTTGATACCAAATCAGTAGGTTAAACATGTTTTGACATGTTTAACTCGTCATTGTTAGTTTAGTGCTTGTTTAGGGTCGTAAGTTTAGCGGCCTAGACAACCGCTTAGACTTTCGAACCCGACCCGTTTGGTCGATCTTTAGGATCCGACCAAGCTTAGTTAGTGATCATAGTTGCATAGGGAATAACCACTGAGGTTATACCTTATGATCACATAGGATTGGTTAGTCATTTGCTAGTTAGCTTGTATGCCCATAGGAAATGACCAAAACACCCTTTTGAAGCATAAATCTGAATTTTACCTATGTGAACATATTTTTGACATATAATCTGATTTAGTAACATGTTTAGGGATAATTGGGCATGTAAGACTTGGCATAGCACATAGATAACCATCTGAACATAGTTTTACGCAAACGACGCATTCTAGTAGCTTATGTTACCATAATGGGTCGAAACGGGTCAAAAGCACTTAGTTAGTCTTTCCAATCAGAATTTAGGGCCTATTAAATCATACCATATGAGTTCCAATACTCATTTGATTTATAGAACCTCATTCTATCCTATCTCCCGATTTAGGATCCGTTATTAACATAGTTACCTAGGTGCCGGTTGATTCATGATCCTTGGAGCCTTATTTTGGTCTTATTCTCAAGACTATTAGGCAATCCCAAGTGAGTACATAGTTCCCCTCTTTTACTGTTTTCAAATACTTTGGGGTGATACACATGTACATACGTGTTACTTTCATGCATTTCATGCTTTTATGACATAAACATGCTAGTTTCACCTAGTACACTTATAGTACATGCTTTCAATTGTGTTTTGCTATGTATGTCAAGCATGCTAGCGCATTGATTTATTACACATTTGTTGCATATGTTTACTTAGCATATGTACACATTGTTTTACATGACATTTATGCTATGTATGTTTACTAAGCATGCTAGCACATTGTTTTACATGAACATTTCTACTAGGCATGTTTACTTAGCATCCCTAGTACATGATTTTCATAGCATGCTTACATTGGTTATGACATTTGGTGTGTTTAATCGGGACAATAATACATTCATTAACATTAGCTACGCCGCTCGGACTTATGTAATGGTACCATAGGAATTGACAACTCCCGTTTCCGACTTCCTAGGTTTGTTTGGAAGTTGGGAATGACAGAATCCGACTACATAATTTAGATAAACCTTTAATTCGTTTAAGGGTTTGTCGCCACAGTCGCAAGGCTTGAATGTATGCGATTAACATTACTGTATAAATGTTTGTAATCATAAAGCATTGTTTTTCTGCAAAACATAACATTTGAATTAAACTTAGGTTTATTCAAGAACATTGTTTTGTACATTTTCTATGGGGTTGAGTAGCTTCTAGTTATTCACTATACATGACATTTGTTACACCTTGACATCATCACATAGTTTAAGTAGATGATTTCCTACTTGCAATGCATTTCATTGGTTATACATGATACATGTTACATATGACATTGAACATGGTTTATACATAAACATTTTTGACATTAAACATGACATCTTGGGTGGTTATTGATAAGTGATTTATGTAACGGGGCTATGTGTTATATGATAAAAGCATGGTGGATACGCCGCTGGTACTTCCTATATATAAGTGCTTTTATTGTATTATGCATTGTTGCGTTATCTAAACCACTTGGGCAAGACATGGAACATTTTATACAAGAACATGACATTGTTTTACAAAGTACACATTTTATACAAATTCCTTTTCACTTGGTTATTCATTTAACCATGCATTGTTCTTTCATTATCATTTGATTTTCATATCGATTTTCACATGGTTTTACAAAGGAAAACAATTTTACAAGGTTCGTGACTACATTTTTGTTAAACACTTCTTTCAAATCCAAGTCATGAATCTGCATAAACAAAACCTATGTATCTCACAGGCATTTTTATGCTGACGTACCTATTTTTACATGTGTTTCAGGTGCTAATGCATGATGATGTTTGTGCTACACTTAGGCGGACTCGGGCCTTAGTGACTTAAAAGACAATTATTATGTTATTTTAGTTGAACTCAAAAACAATGTAAAACTTTAATTAATAATACATAACTTTATTTACCATGGTTGTCGAAACAATAATTCTGTCGCAATCACTCCCCGGCGTTTCCTCCGCGGTTTTTGGTTGTTTTGCAGCGGCCGGGGTGTGACAGAACCTTTGATTCCTAATTTACCATAATTTCAATCACAGAACTTCAAAGTATATATATCTACTCATAATAAAAACAAACGTTTGTGTTTATCTAAATTTTTGTTTAGAATTATTTATAGAAAAACAAATATTTATTCTTATCTATTTTTTGTTTAAAATTATTATTACTAATTTTTTTGTTTAAAATTATTATTATGATTATTATTATCATTATTATTTAATATGGTCAATATAAAAACAAACGTTTATCCCCATCTAACTATTTATTCTTATCTAATATTTTGTTTAAAATTATTGTTATTTAATATGAGAGATAAATAGGAAAATAAGGTAAGAAAACACGAGAAAATGACACGTGTCCAAAAAAGATTTCATTTATTAGTATATTATATTATATTATATTATATTATATTATATTATATTATATTATATTATATTATATTATATTATATTATATTATATTATATTATATTATATTATATTATATTATATTATATTATATTATATTATATTACATTACATTACATTACATTACATTACATTACATTACATTACATTACATTACATTACATTACATTACATTACATTACATTACATTACATTACATTACATTACATTACATGATATCATATCATATCATATCATATCATATCATATCATATCATATCATATCATATCATATCATATCATATCATATCATATCATATCATATCATATCATATCATATCATATCATATCATATCATATCAAAACACAAGTTATGTGCTATAGTAAAGTTTTCTAGCTTTTGATTAACTACTGAAGTAAATAGTGTGAGTATGTAACTAGTCCATGTAAGTTATAACTTAACTCCTTATAAGCTTACACCTATACCTTTTTATACTTACCTTTTACACTTTTCAAGATTTTATTTTGTATTTTTTTTCTTTTATCTAACCAATTAGATTTTGCTACATGTCTCACTCATAACTTTGTTTTTCTTTTTGTTTTTGGCTTGTTGTAAAATATGATGTTTTATAAAACTCCGAATATACCATTCCAATGTGTTTATTTTATCTACATTTCAATAAAAGTTTAATTATGAAGTTATGTGTGGTAATGTACAAGTTATCGAAACATAAACATGCAAATCATTAATGCTTAAAGTAACAAATTTCTTAAAATAAAAAGGGTTTAGAAAGTATAGAGAGATAAGAGAGTGTATTGATAAAAGAAATTGACCTTTAAAACGATATAGTACAATTTATCCGTCATTTTAAGAGCATTATTTCTTTTTTAATATATCCAAAAAATGTTTTGTCTTTTAATATTCAGAAAAAAAAATTTTGTTGTGCATAAGTGATAGTCGTTACGATGCGTTTGTGTATTCGTGTTTTGATATTTGGTTTCATTGCTAATTACCCGTGCAAGCCCGCGGGGAACATTACTATTCAATAACAAAAACAAGAAAGGAACATATACCAATACCCATTATAAGATTTTAGTTCGTAATCTATAAATCAAATTATCGGAAATTGGTACCGTTATTTGTTTTAATAGTTTTGATAAGTGTAAAACACGTTTCGGTATCCTTTTGGGCACATAACGACTTTATTTTTTTGGATTTTTTTCTTTCGGTAATTGGTTGCTATACCGAGCATCGGTAGTGAATCGAATCAATACCAACCGAATTCCCGCTACGAAGCGCGGGGAACCCTACGAGTTATATATTAAGGAAGAACTTCTTAGCTACAGTAACCTTTTGTCCTTTTGTGCAATTTTCTTAAAGTATCAATCGCACCCTTATGCATATAGGTAACGAAACGAACCGAACCGAATCGACACTAATGGAACGTCGATACCAACATCAGTATTAATTTTTATTGTTTTCGATCAATATTAAATATCCTTTTGGTCATATAACGAATTTGTTTTGTTTACCTTTCGGTTGTTATAGTGAGTACTGCCGGTAATGTAGCGAATCGATTGGTACCGACCAAATTCCTGTCGTATAGATTTACAATTTTTCAGAGCTTTTTTTTTATTATTACTATAATTAGTTTTAAGTATGTTTTATTTTTCTCTTACAACTGTTAACATAAAATGTTTTATGAAATTACGAGTATGTCATCATGACGTGTCTATTTTTCTCTGGGTATCAATATAATTTTTTGAGACCACGTTGTGAGTAGTAATTACGAGTAATCAAACTACATTATTAACGTTATTTTACCATTATGTCTACGTTTTCATTTTAAATTTGTTAAAAGTTAGGCCGACTCCTGAGCGGAACGCAATCAAGATATCAAAATACGTGTCTACATTGATTTTCGGTTTGGAATCTTCCCTATTATGGGTTTGTATTGCTTGACTTAAATCTTAACGGTATTAATTTTCTAAAACTTCGGTCATCTTTAAATAATTTACTAGTATTTTTTGAGGTTGCACATTGCGGCGAAACCAAGCAAATGATAATGTAAAATAAACGCGATTTGAAAATAAAGCATGTTGTTTATAAAGTCAAACAATTAGAACGGTTTGGTTTATCATTGTACCGTTTTATGATACCAAACAAATACTTTATTTTGAGTACAACTTCGTCTTTAACAAAGCTTATAACGGAATGTCGAGGGAAAAAATCAAGTACAACTACGTACTTAAGTTTTTAGAAAAAAACCGTAAATTATTAAAGAAGTAACAAATTAATTGATAAATTAATATATGTTCTAAAAAAGGAAAAAATTATTAAAAATGGAAAAGGAAATATATGGTTCTAAAAAAATTAAAAATATGTTATTAAAATTAAATATAATAATAAAAAATTATACTACGTTAAATAAAAAACAAAAAAAAAACTATATGTTCTTTTTAAAAATAAAGTTACTATTCATTTTCCTTCATAAACTATATATATTTATATGTATATATATATATATATATAATATAATGTGATTGAGAAATTACGCTAGCTTACAAAATTGATTTCAACAGTAGGTATAAAATTAAATTTATCTAGCATTTTCAGACTATTGCAAAAGAATTGTAGAATACAAAGAAAAAGAAGTAGAAAATATTTTACATCTAAAAATAATTTTACATATAACAAAGTTTAAAGAACGATTCGGTTTAACACGTCGCAATGTGCGCAGGGTTAAATCCTAGTTTACAAACTCTACGTTAGTGTCCACCATGAGATTCAAGCTAGCCATCGACCTTTTGGAGATGTGCATCATTAGGCTAGGCCCTCTAGTTATTATTCATTTTATTAGACAATAAAAATATATCTCTAAGGTTGTAAAATGACGAAAATGAATATTTGTCAAAACCAAATTGATATTTGGGTAGTTTTATCAAAATAAATAAATTAACTACAATAATAATAAATCCAATTTTATAAATAATCTAATAATAGTTAAATCATAGGTTACTTATAATTCTACGTTATTGTCTATTGTGAGATTCAAACCCTCGACCTTATGGGAATGTGCACCGTTAGGTTAGACCCTCTAGTTATTATTCATTTTATTAGACAATAAAAATATATGTTTCAAACAAAATATATCTCTAAATTTAATTTGTAAAACGACGAAAATGAATATTTGTAAAAAAAATTGTGTAATTTTCCCAAAATATATACATTAAATACAATAATAATAGTTTCAATTTTGTAAGTAATCCTATAACAGGTAAATTCTAGTTTACTCATAATTCTATGTTATTGTCTATCTTGAGTGTCAAACCCTCGACCTTTTGAGGATGTGCACCGTTAGGCTAGGGCCTCTAGTTTTTTTTTTCATTTTATTAGACAATAAAATTATATCTTTAAAGTTGTAGAATGACGAAAATGAATATTTCTCAAAACCAAATTGATATTTGTGTAGTTTTACCAAAATAAATATATTCATTACAATATTAATAGTTTCAATGCGGTATTTAATAAAGAAAGAGAAAAGAAAGTGAATAATATTGTGATGTGGCAAAAAAAGGGGGAATTGACTTGTAATAATCACAACTACACGTCATTGGCAATTGTCAGTCTCACTTTTGAATATTCCCGATGCCACCTTTCACATATTTTTCCTCCACCGGTCCTCATTTAAAAAAACTTAACGGAGTTAAGTTTTTTTTCGAATTACAAACTGATGTATTAGGGCTTTTGATCAGAACGAGGATACGAGTCTATTGATATAAAACTTACCTTGAAACGGTGCTCCAAACGACTTGATTTTTGTTAATTGGAAGTTTAAACAACTGAATTGAAGCGCTGTCTTTATCTCTTGGAGCATAATTTCAAGGTAAGTTTTACATCATTCGACTTGTATCCTCGTTCTGATCAAAAGCCCTAAACGTCAGCTTGTAATTCAGAAAAAAAACTTAATTTCGTTAAGTTTTTTTAACTGAGGACCGGTGAAGGAAAAATAAGTGAAAGGTGGGACTGGCATGGGGAATATTCAAAGGTGGGACTGACAATGGCCAATGACATCTATTTGGGATTATTACAGGTCAATTCCCCCAAAAAAATTACAATAAAATAAATTTTGTATTGTATTGTATTGTATTGTATTGTATTGATGATAATCTTAAAATAACAAAAGTCCTCAGGAGCTATAGTGTGGTGGTAAAGTGTTTTTCATTTGTAGAAAAGCCACACGGTTCAAATAGTGCATGATGCATATATAGAATGAGGAAGTTAGGAGTTATTTGGCAACCTCTGAGTGATTTTATAAAGAGGCAACCTCTGAATCAGTTGTGTTTGTTTCACTAGAAGGACATCTTTGAATCAGATAGTAAGCCTCTTATCCATTAAGTTTCAAAATGATACTAATGAAAATTGTACCCCTTTTATCCCTTCACCTATGTTCATAACCCTCACCCGACCACTCAGAGCATTCACAAGGTAACCTCCATTTTTATGTGAGTGTAACCGCAAAAGTTTCCAAACAGCCCCTTAGTTTACCACTGAAAAAAAACTTAAAAACTTAAGTTTCCAAACAGCCCCTTAGTATATGTTGAATTTAATTATGAAGTAAGTAATTGAAAGGGCCTATGTTACAAATATACAACTAATACTATTAATTTGTGAACAAGAGACTCAATTTGTAATCCACATATACATATATACACACACATATATGTGTGTATATACTTTTAGGATCAACTCTTAAATATGCCACACTAGCAGTAGATCTTGTCATGGTTCCATGACTGTTACATATAAAAGATGACTCCTTTGATGTTTATGTTGTAAACATACGTGCATAGGATCTCATATTATCTTATTTAGAAGAACTTCACTTGTGACAGGAGCACGCGTGTGTCAAGATAATCACATTGTTAAATTGTTAACTTTTCATACTTTTTATTTATAAAAATAGATACATACTATGCATCTGCGTGACGTATGCCCTTGAGAGATTGGTGTGTAGTATTATATTATGTATGATATATATGTAAAAATACGCGTGTGAGGATCTCAAATTATCTTATTTTTGAAGAACTTCACTTTTAATAGGAGGGTGTGTGTCAAGATTATCACATTTTTAAACTTATGAACTTTTATACTTTAAACTTTATTATATAAAAATAGCTAGATACTATGCATATGCGTGACATATGCCTTTTAGTGATCGGGTATGCAGTAGTATAGTATAGTAAGATATTTATGTAAATATATGTGTGTGATGATCGCACATTATCTTATTTTTAGAAGAATTTACTTGTAACAAGAGGGTGTGTGTCAAGATAATCACATTGTTAAAATTATGAACTTTCGTACTTTCAATATTATTTATATAAGAAAAGATAGATACTATGCATCTGCGTGCGTATGCCCTTTAGTGATCGCGTATGCAATATTATAGTATGTATTATATTTATGTAAACATATGTGTGTAATGCTCGCACATTATCTTATTTTAGAAGAACTTCACTTGTAACAAGAGTGCGTGTGTCAAGATAATCACACATTTGAATTTATAAACATTCATGTTTCTATTTATATAAAAATAGCTAAATACTATGCATCCGTGTGACATAAGCCCTTTAGATATAAATTAGATATAAGATTTCATATGAGATTGTTCAAAATTAATAGTTACTCATTATTATTGAAGAAATTCTGGAAATTATTTTGCAAATTTTGTGCAGATTTTTTCTGATTTGCAAAAAGAAAAATTGTGATATAAGATTTCATTTGATGTGAGATATCTCAAAATTTAGTGTTACACGCTGTTTGGTAATTTATCTGCTTATAGATATAAATGAAGTATCTTTTTGATGTGATTTGGAGTAATTCGAGGATTTATTGTTGCAGTTGTGAATAATCTGTAATGTTTTGCTGTTTTAAGAACCGGATCTGGTGTTTATTTGTAGGACTAGCTTCCTCTATTCAGTATATGCTGAATTTAATTATGAAGTAAGTAATTGAAGGGGCCTATGTTACAAATATAAAACTGATACTATTAATTTGTGAACAAGAGACTCAACTTGCGATCCACATATACATATATATACACACACACATATATGTGCGTATATACTTTTAGGATCAACTCTTAAATATGCCACACTAGCGGTAGATCTTGTCATGGTAGCTTCTTCCATGACGGTTACATATAAGAGATGACTCCTTTGATGTTTATATTGAAAACATACGCGCATAGAATCTTATATTATCTTATTTAGAAGAACTTCACTTGTGACAGGAGCACGCGTGTGTCAAGATAATCACACTATTAAATTTATATCTTTTCATACTTTTTTATAAAAATAGCCACATACTATGCATCTGTGTGACGTATGCCCTTGAGAGATTGGTGTGTAATATTATATTATGTATGATATATATGTAAAAATACACGTGTGAGGATCTCAAATTATCTTATTTTTGAAGAACTTCACTTTTAATAGGAGGGTGTGTGTCAAGATTATCACATTTTTAAACTTATGAACTTTTATACTTTAAACTTTATTATATAAAAATAGCTAGATACCATGCATATGCGTGACACAAGCCTTTTAGTGATCGGGTATGCAATAGTATAGTATAGTATGATATTTATGTAAATATATGTGTGTGATGGTCGCACATTATCTTATTTTTAGAGGAACTTTACTTGTAAAAGTAGGGTGTGTCTCAAGATAATCACATTGTAAAAATTTTGAACTTTCGTACTTTCAATTATTTATATAAGAATAGCTAGATACTATGCATCTGCGTGACGTATGCCCTTTAGTGATCGCGTATGCAATATTATAGTATGTATGATATTTATGTAAACATATGTGTGTAATGATCACACATTATCTTATTTTAGAAAAAATTCACTTGTAACAAGTGTGCGTGTGTCAAGATAATCACACGTTGAAATATATAAACCTTCATGTTTCTACTTATATAAAAGTAGCTAAATACTATGCATCCGTGTGACATAAGCCCTTTAGTGTTGGATCATGTGGACACCGTCAAAAGAACAGATGATTGGAAAGCCAAAATGATCTACAACAACTGATCAACAATAAATAGCGCTTAGAAGATCTGCTCCCCTTAATGACAAGGCATCAATATCTACTAACCCAAAAGTCTGCTAAAGCTAAAGTCTGCCAAAGAGAAACATCTGATGAGACAAAGTCTGCTGATACAAAGTTCTGCCCAAGTGAACCTCTGCTGGAAGACAAAGTCTGTTGAACCAAAGGTCTGATCATCCATTGCTGATGAAGACAAAGTATGAAGAAGCTAAAGGTCTGCTATGGCTCAACAGAGGTTAAAGCTCAATAGATGATTACTCAATAGATGCTGCTGCTCAACAGAGTTTCAATGTAACAGTGCTTAGGCTATTAGCACATGTTAGAGGTTCTTAGGTTGTTAGATGTCACTGTTTAGGTGACGTCAGCTTAGATTCCTCATATGTTTGATTTGTATAATAAATAGAACAGTGCATGTATTGTTCTATTCATCACTTTCCTTCTTGACATTTTGTACGAACAAATTAGACTGATTAGGCTGAGGGGGAGTTTGTAATTCTCATGCACGTAAACATTGTAATTTCAATTTTTATGTAAAAGCATGATGATGAAAGCAAATCTTCCATTGTTGTGAATGAAAAGTTTCTATTCCGGAGCATATTTCCTTATTTGTTTTATCTTCTTCCATTGTTTCATCTTAACTATTCACAACAATTCAAACTCAGATCCTAACATTTAGTGATTGGTATGTAATATCATATTATGTAAATATACGTGTGTGAGGATCTGTAGGAGCATGACGTAATCCCTTTAGAAATCGGTTATATAATATTACATTACACATTATATGAAGTATCATGTGGATGAATCAATATCCCGATTTATTAATATACTCTAGATTCCAATCTTTCTTACTATATATGATATTAGTACCTGCCAACATAACCATATAACCAAATTATTTCAAATATTTTTTATAGCAATGGTTGGTGAGATCGTGCGAGAGACAGAGTAGGGACTGTAATTGGGGACTTTTTTGGAACAATTTGTTCCATTACCAAAACCTTATGTACGCCTATTTGGAGCTGCAGCAAATGCAGTAGGCCGTCCATTTGTAAATATAGTTGACCTAAGTGCTAGTGACTATAACTACGTGGTTCTAATCGAGTTGCCTCAAGCTCAGTTTTCTTACAGTAAGTCTCTTTTTGTCTAAATATAAATCAAAGGTTACCATCATGATTAAGTGACATAAGAGTTAAGTTAACCTGAAACATTGTTTGTCCAAGTATTTTGAATAAAAACATTGTTTGTCTAAGTATTTTGAATAAAAAACATTATCTACTTTTTTCAATAAAATGATTTAGCGGGTTTTATGGATTAGAAAGGTATAATGTATGTGTAGGTCACCCGACTATTTAATAAGTTGCATTAAGAAAATATGCAACGGAGATTTTATAGGTCACACTAGTATCAATTTGGTTTCATTATACAAGTCCGACAAAAGACTTATTAGGAAATTTATAAAGAGATATAATGCCTCAGAATCTACTAAAAAGAATCATTTTAAATGCTTCTCCAAAAGTATTTGAGTAAATTACAACGGCATTTTTTGTCATTCCCAAAAATTTGTTTACATTAATCAACATGAACGGAAGTAAACTGATACGCCGCTGGTCTTTAAATTTGTTTTGATATTCATGGCTTTAGCGCAACGCAATCCTTTAAATATATGGTTGGCCTATGCATATATACATTATCTCATCAAAAAACACTTTAAGGGTGACTTTCTAGTGTTAAAATAACAATCTGACCCGTTACAGAAAAAAGTAACCCAAATCGACTCATTAAAAAAAACTACTTCGGGTTACTTTCCACTAGTTAAGTATACCAATTTGACCCGTTAGATATAAAACATAACAAAAGAAAAACTCACTCATAAGTAAATGTGTCAAAGTTGTGAAATTTTTTGGCGCTACTAACAAAAAACTATATATCCAAAAGTGTACAACCATCTTACTAAAACTCTTTTATGATTGCATCAGATGTAGTAAAGTGGAGTGTGAATCACAACAATGAGGTGACAATTGAAGGCCTGATAACTCCTGCTTGAATACTTGTAGATAAACCACTGAGAGAAAATAGAAGAAAAACCGGGTTCAACTATGCCCAACTGAACCATGGGCCATTTCCTTGGACTTCCCTGGCCCTGTGGCTTGGTGGACCACATTAGTCACCTTTACTACAGACAACTTTATGGAAATCTCAGTGATAAAATACCCGGAGGCTGGAACTTCAGCCACAACTACTGGTTTAGTGGCTTAAGCGACCTTGGTTGATCCTGAACCTATTCCGAGTCCAGGTCCAGAAAAGAAGATGGTGAAACCGCGCTTAGCCAGTCTGAAATTACGGAGATGGTGGATGGATGGCTCGAGTAGTTTCATGGCTTTGATGAAGTGAGGTAATGATGAATAATTTCCATCTAGACATAGGTATGTTATAAGTTATCGGTCAGAACTCTTTTTCAGATTTTTAGTATGAGTCGAACGTTGTGTCAGTCTTTGAATTGTCGCATTTTAAGTATGTTATCGCACCAAAAAGGTTGCGATCAACTCGACCGCTACCGGATCATGTCACAACATAAAGTTAGAACTTTATATATGTGGGTCGGTCTATGTGTATCAAAGTATTAAAGAAGTATCAAATTATTTGATAAATTAATATATGTCCTAAACAAGAAAAAAATAATTATTAAAAAATGGTAAAGGAAATGTATGGTTTTAGAAAAGGAAAAAAATTAAAATTATGTTATTAAAAGTAAATATAATAATAAAATATTATAATATATTAAATAAAAAACAAAAAAAAAAAACTATACATATTGTGATTGAGAAATTATGTCTGCTTACAATATATTAAATAAAAAAAAAATAATATATATATATATATATATATATTATTTTAATTATAAAATTACTATTCATCGTCTTTCATAAACTCTATATATATATATATATATATATATATATATATATATATATATATATATATATATATAACGTGATTGAGAAATTACGCCTGCTTACAAAATCTATGTCAACAATAGATATAGAATTAAATTTATCTAGCATTTACAGACTATTGAAAAAGAATTGTAGAATACGTAGAAAAAAATGAAACTTTAGAAAACATTTTCATTGTTGATTTATCATATGAGTCATTGATGTTTCAACAAAGTTTATACTCAATTTGTTGCAACTTTTTAACCATCTTTATAATTCTGCATCTAACAAAGTTTATAGAATGATTTGGTTAAACACGTCGCAACGTGTGCAGGGTTAAATCCTAGTTTACTTATAACTCTACGTCATTGTTCACCGTGAGATTCAAGCCCTCGACCTTTTGGGGATGTGCATCGTTAGGCTAGGCCCTCAAGTTATTATTCGGACAATAAAATTATATCTCTAAAGTTGTAAAGACGAAAATGAATATCTGCCAAAAACAAATTGATATTTGGGTAGTTTACCAAAATAAATACATTAATTATAATAATAATAAATCCAATTTTATATATAATCTTATAATAGTTAAATCCTAGTTTACTTATAATTCTACGTGATTGTCAATTGTGAGATTCAAACCCTCGACCTTCCTTCCTTCTGGGAACCTGCACCGTTAGGTTAGACCCTCTAGTTAATATTCATTTTATTAGACAATAAAAATATATCTTTCAAATAAAATATATCTCTAAATTTGTAAAACGACGAAAATGAATCTTTGTAAAAAACAAATTGATATTTGTGTAGTTTTCCCAAAATGTATACATTAATTACAATAATAATAGTTTCAATTTTGTAAGTAATCCTAC
The DNA here is from genome assembly GCF_002127325.2 of Helianthus annuus. Lineage (NCBI taxonomy): Eukaryota > Viridiplantae > Streptophyta > Magnoliopsida > Asterales > Asteraceae > Helianthus > Helianthus annuus. Next base: position 108,964,039 of record NC_035448.2, read on the forward strand.
AATAGATAAATTCTAGTTTACTTATAATTCTATGTTATTTTCTACCTTGAGATTCAAACCCTCGACCTTTTGAGGATCTACACCATTAGGCTAGGGCCTCTAGTTTTTTTCATTTTATTAGACAATAAAA